>NW_025781004.1:0-34507 GCF_021130785.1 Homalodisca vitripennis | reverse complement strand
CCATATAGGTCTTAAAACAAAAAAACTTTAATTTTTCAATACCAAATCATTGTTTTCGTTTAAAATTACCCGCATCTTTCTTAATCAATTCTGTCAGTTTTATAGTAGCTAATGAGAAGAGAGCGTCATCATTTACTGAATCCAGCAGAATAAACATACAAAATAGTTAGGTAAAACTTTGAAGCGGAGTTTTTTTTTTCTATATTTATATAAGACGTGTAGAGCAAAAGAGTGACATTGGATAGCGAAACTAAGATATGATTTTAAAATTCAGGATTTAATAAAAAACGTATGATGTTTGACGTTATTATTTGATGTGAAATGATCGCTAATGGATAAAAAAGTACTTTGAACAAAATTAGAATTTTCATTTAAAATAGCTAGAATCAACGGGTGGTTTTATAACACAACAAAATATCACTTTTCAGAACTTTTACTGCAGATATGTACATTTTAAAATACATAAAATCTACATTCTTATGAGAAAATTATAAAAACTGTTAACAAAATAACTTTTTGTTCACCAGTGAACTTTATTAAAGATGAGAATGGCAGGTAGACCATCTTGAGTTGTAATTATTAGAATCAACAGTTTAACAGTTTTTAATTACATAGGAAGATATATGTATGAGAGAGAGAGAGAAGAGAGAGAGAGAGAGAGGAGAGAGAGGAGAATGAGAGAAGAGAGAGAGAGAGAGCGAGAGAGAGAGAGAGAGGAGAGAGAGAGAGAGAGAGAGAGAGAGAGAGAGAGAGAGAGAGAGAGAGAGAGAGAAGAGAGAGAGAGAGAGAGAGAGAGAGAGAGAGAGAGAGAGAGAGAGAGAGAGAGAGAGAGAGAGAGAGAGAGAGAGAGAGAGAGAGAGAGAGAGGAGAGAGAGGAGAGAGAGAGAGAGAGAGAGAGAGAGAGAGAGAGAGAGAGAGAGAGAGAGAGAGAGAGAGAGAGTTTATGATACATAGTTTATTTAAGTTTTTTATTAAATTCTGAATTTGAGATGCCAGATATATTGATCAGATTTATATTCAAAAATATTCATTATTATTTAACATAAGTGAACATAAAGTTACGTAATGTGTTTGCTAATTTTCATTCTCAAATATTTTTTATTGCCCCTTTCAATACATACATGAATATTTTTAGTTTAATACTGTACACATTGATAAGCGGTAATTCTAAGCCATGCATCTCATAGTATATTTACTATGCGAATTTTTTGCCGTGTTTCTTAACCCGCACTACCATATGCTTTGTAAGAATATAACATTCTCTTATAGCTTATATTAAACAAAATTGTAAGATTAGGCGTACTGCCCTATGGTAGGTTAAGTAAGTTATTAGTCGTGCGTAATTACAGTTATTTGTGACATTTGTTTTTGTTAATTTTTAATTATATCAATCTGGCAATATTGCCTTTCTCGCAAGTTAAAGAAAACGTTTTTGAAAATAGTAGTATTAGTAGTCAGGGTAGTAAATCCCATAGACGGTGGATGACTGTGAGAGGGATACACTGGCCTTAGTAAAGAGCTATATGGACAATATATCGGTCAAATAACTGCCTAAGTGCATACATTATTGTTTGCTACAGATTTTAACATACGTTTAACATTTTTATATGTCGAATAGTTGTAGTTAGGTTGCCTTTTACGTTCGCTATAAAAAACCTCAAATTTTCAAAACATAATTCAGTCACCTTAAAACTTTGCATGTTATAGTCTATCGTGTGCTAAGCCTTTCTAATGACATATTAAAAATAAATTAAGTGGTAATTTGAAAAAAAATATGAAGCTAAACGTTATGGATTTTAATTAATTAAATTGGCAGTTTCGTACCGCACAAATATAATGGCTGGTAGTAAAGAAGTTAAAACCATGTATTCGTAATTTATTATTAATGGTAAGCTAATGAATAACCCCTCAAGGACTAATATTACTAGTATTAATGGTTGACACAAGGCAATAACTGCTTTAAAATTGATTGATTTCCAATTATACAATCCACATGTCACCAGGACGAACCAATATGAGGGTTAAAACTTTGATATCCGTTATGAAAAGCATTATTCACGTAATGGAATATTGCCAAAATGTGTGACAAAATAGTTTAAAACTCAATTAACATGCGTTATTCAACGTTCGATCAATAGATATATATATATATATATATTCAGAATGTCCATGAAAAAATCTGCCAAACACGAATCCATTAATATTTTCAAAGTAACAAAAGTCATACGAAGTATATTCCTATTCTATGTAATTTTTCCTGTGTATGTCTATTTGTGTTTTTTTAGGAAAAACTTCTATTTATAAATGGATTTATAAGCATAAAGATCAAACCAATAAAAATGTATAGTATGTAATGTATGTATATATGAACTGTTTGTAAGTCCTATGAAATAGAAAAAATTCTAAAAAAATATATATAAGTTTAGAATATATACATATTTAAATAAGGTAAATACAGGCTAAAAAGTACTTCACAGCGAAATAATTAACAGTGTGTACAGCAACAACTGTAAATAAATAAACCATCAAACAATTACTATCACTGGTAAACAAATACAAATTTTCTAATATTTGTTTTTTTTTTGTCAAGGCCATTCGGAATCAACGATTTCATGATCAGGCACTTCAAAATAATAAATGACTGTATTATAAAAAAAGACTAAAATTTGTGTTTCACCTAATGGTTGTGCAAAACTGCACAAACAATTTAAGGTTTTTTGCATCTGTTGATTCATTGAAATTTTTAATTTTATATAAGGTCTTTATTGAAAATCACGGTTTATTAAAATGTCTCATTTACTTTGCTTACTTCTTATTATTTTGCTATTATGTCACTATTTCAATTTTGTAGCCTCTCAATTAAAGTTAATATAAAAAATAAAAACAACTGGTATAATACTGGTAATAAAACAAAGATCTTAAATTTCAAATATATATATGTTACGGTATTACTACAAGCAGAGTAATAGTAAAAAGCTAACTATATAAATCAGTGCAAGTTACATTCAGAGATGGACAGCCCGCGGCATTTAAATGAAAACCCGATAATTGCGTGATTGCGCTGAGCCAGCGGCAGCGCTGATTCCATCACGCGGCTTTACTCTATTAGCATCTTTTTTGTCAGCGTATATGGCACTGACATCTTTCTGCGAATCATAACTAGTATAGCATATGTATTCGCGCTGGTTATATCACTTAGATTAAACCCATTTTATAGTTATATATAACAAAGAATAAGGCTGCAAAATATGTAACACTAATCTTGCATATTATTTTAACGTATAGTATGCTATTGTTATTCATCATGATGTTAATTTAAAAATGAAAAATAAACAACTTATTGGTGGCTTTTGTAAATTGTATTATCTTCAAATTCATTTGAAATAGCACGGAGTTCTCCTAGAGCCTTCTTCTTCTAAGAAGTGGCTTACCACAATGCACTAAATCATCAAAGACCTATCATGCACCTCGGAAGCTTTGGAACCTACCACTTTAAAGTTTCAGCAGTCGCAACAACCTGTGAAACAAACATTTAAACCTCATGTAGAAATTCACCACTTTTACACAGAACTCGTAAAATGAAGTAACTTTCTCTTTTAATCGTATTGTGGTCAAAATGTAGGTGTTAATCAGATTTTGTTTGCTCATTTCATAACGTTCAAAGAGGATTATCCCAAAAATTATTATTTTATATAAAATTTATTTCAGACCCTTATGTCCCGTGATTAGACCTGCAATCTGAAAAAGACAGCGATCTGCTTAAGGAGAAAATATGAGATGCTGCACTGCGAGAAAGTGTTTATACAGCCAGCTTACTCCTTCGTTAACTAAGATGCAGTCTTCTCTTTTCACATGTTCAGTGTCAACCCACCCCGTGACAGTCCCGTGGTTTCACAACTAGGAATTTAACAGATGTTTTCATGCAAGTAATGTCTGCCAAGGCATCATCCCTATCGTTTTCTTAGAACCCTCATAACCAGAACCGAACTGACAGCAACATTGGTGATTTGATCGTGAAAAGTGACCTGATAACAATCCCAGAAAAGTTTGGAGTTGAACACTGAAGATTCCAATATCTGCAACACTGCCTGGTCATATGCGAATATACTATTAATGTTGCTCCTATACTATAGATTAAGGTTCTCGCATACGGAAACCATTATGCAAGTGAAGTCTACGGGATAAGTCGCACAGGGACCATTAGTTCCCTAATAGCCTCACCCCAGTAATCCAGACCTAGTATCTAACTCTTAAAAACCTCATATCGGATTAAATCTTAAATTTTCTTTTCTTTAGCATTTACTTTTTATAAACTCTCCATTAACAAGAATACGAACGTGCACTCTTACCTGCATGACACAATGTGTCCAGTATTGCTCTGCAGAGTGGTTGATATTTGGGAAGATGTTGACATTCACCATAATCCAACCCGCTACGAGATACTATTTTTAATGGACCTTACTAGGTTAGGTTATTAGGCGATTCCTTACTTACGCCATACATTTTTCATACCATCTATTTTTGAATGATCTTACCTTCAATCGTATATTTAACTACACTAATGAATAAATATGATATAGAAAACACGTAAGAAATATACACCTCAGGGCATTTTAATACACCATATCTACAATAAAAATTATGAAATAGTTTTTTTTTGTGATTATGTCTGGTAATACTCTACTAAGATATTTTTACCTCGAGTACAAGAGTTAACGTTGTAAACTGTTTTCATTATCTTTAACATGCCTTTAACTTGATTAAAAACATTAATTTTAGCTCATAAAATTTTTTTTAATTTTTTAACACAATTAACTTTTACCATTATTATATTTACCTCCAGTATTACATTGTTTTACTTACGTTAAATTTTGTATTAATTCCAATATTAATTAACAACATGAAACGATATATTAGGATATAGGTTTTTAGGAATAAAAATAATTCAGTAACCAAACGTTTAACGTTATATTGTATCATTGTTGATTAATAAACATGGATGTGACAAGGCACCATTCTTTAATTCATGAAAATATATTAAAGGAATATATTTAGTAAAAGAAAGTTTAAAAACAAACTTCACCTTGTAAAAATATATCTTCCGACTTTTGGACTAAATTCAAAGTGAATAAACTTTGAAAGAACATAAATTAACCCCTTCTGTGTTATTTATTAACTGAGAGAATACTATTACCATATATGAAATATATCACTCTGTATAACACAACAAACTTCTATAGTAAATTTTTATTATATCAATAAAGTAAAACAACCATATTTACAAATTCAAACAATAGTATTCTTCCTTTGAATGTATGTAGTTATATCAAAACATAACGAAAGAATAAGTATACTATACAATAAATTTATACAGTTAAGTGTTCAACTTAAATTATTATATAATATTGAACAATTTTATATCAAATCGTACGGGGGAATGTTCACGTTTTTCACAAGATATGCGCATTCAATTTTACGTTTTTATTCAATGTACGTATCTTATAACTTTTCTAAAACTGTTGCAACTTCATGCAATATGTTGCTCCTAGAGTATGCATATAATAAACGTAAAATAAAAAGAAATATATACATGGAAAATAATAGAGAGCAAAAATTAAAACCGATGCAAGAAATTCAAGTAAAGGTCGATATATTTTTTATTACTCTGTAAGGAATAATACGCTTTTGGAAACTTCTGAGACTTCTCATTATTCAGGATAGTATTGAATACACTTTACGTGTCCGGTGTGAAAGATCAAACTCAGTGTTATAGTGTTTTCACATGGACTGTTGTTTCTATGAATGTCTTAAAGAACGGGTGAAGTTCTTTCGAAAAAGAGATTAATTAGAAAATTATTCACATACTGTAATATATATATATATATATATATATATATATATATATATATATTTCATTCACTACGTTTTTTTGTATCTTATATCAAACTGGCAATAATTTTGTATTTATTTTTTTAGATGAACTACTTTCGAATTTTGAAGGCTCTTCTATTTGATTACAAAGCATGCATCTTGGTTTATTACATGGATGTGCTCCTTTAAATTTAATTCCTACATAACAATCAGCCGGTAATTTTGCTTTTGATATAATGTCCTTTAAGATAGGAGGTCTTTTAAAAACAATACGTGGAACTCTTTTCGGAAATGAGTCTGTCAGTGGATAATTTAGAAGAATGTTTTAAGCTACTTTAAAAATGTTGTTAATTTTGTAGAGACCAGGATGATATTGTGTGATATTTAAGCTCATCATAATCTTTCGCTTTGATATAAATATTATTAAGCTTACTTTCATTCAGCTTTTCACTCAATAGTTTCTCAGGATACCCTCGTTTTAAAAAAAACGCGTCATATATGTGTACAGTATGACGATAACACATGGGGGTGGTGACTTCTGAGGTCGTAGTAATAAATACTAGAAATACAAAGTTTACTTATAAGTTCAGTTTAATTACGAAAACTTAAAAGCACCACTTTTAGATGGTAAAGGAAAAGTTATGTAATGCCACGTTGCTGCCAATTAGAATATAATAACTAAAAAAGTATATCTTCTAGGTGGGCCTAAAATATCCAATGTTCTATTGAATTATGCGTACGACGTTTTACTTTACAAAACAATAATATTTCACTTCCCTTCGCAATAGGTAGACTCACAACCCGGGTGTCGGCGTCTTGGCACGAGACATTGAAGCTGTAGTCTAAGAACGGTTATTTCTAGAAGAGGAGTAGAAGTTGGGAAGTGGTAGCCATCTATTCAAACAACACGTGAGATACATCAGCTACGTAAACTCGCCTAAAACAAAATTCGCGACGGTATTAGCCATTTAATGATACAAATTACTATTTATAACAACGTACTCGTCGCCATAAGGACGACGCCACAACCTTTATCTATCTCAATCAAGCAAATAAAAGATCTTCAAGGGTAAGTTACTTTACTATTCACATCTTTACTTTACGTTACATTCATTTTATACGTTTGGCATCAAAGGGCTAATTTTAATAATACGAAAAGATAAATTTTACTTACGGACAAAGCGCGCGAGGTCTGATCGGTTACGTAGTTGGGCTGCTACAAAGGGTTAGAAGAAAAAAATTCATACGCGTGCCAATTAGGTAGTTACTCCGCCCAATAATTTAGTTCCGGAACATTGGATGTAAAATAATATTATATTATACTGGCTGATTAAGTTGCGAAATTTACATTGTATGAAAATTAATTAACTAATTTACGGTACAGAATATCCCCCCTGTTTTGATTTCGCAACCTAATTAGTCGCTTTACTTTAAACATATTCTAAATAACAAACTTAATTCAAACTTTTATTCATTACATAAATTCAAATTCAACCATAATAATACGATAGCGCGGGGTTTCAAAAGTTTCCTATGAAATCCGCTAGATCGCATGCCAATGCAGTTCTATGACTGCTCGCTTAGGGACCAAAAATAGAAAATCAATTTAGGCAAACTATTTTCATGCAGTGCACGTTTGCAGCGTTTTTAAAATTTTGCGGGTCGTTGCAAGAATAAGGGCATTTAAGGCGATTAAATCGTAAACAAGTGTAGTGTAGTGTTTTGTTATATAGGCGCCACATTCATACTTCTTTTTTGCATTCATACTAGTGTTTTGTTTATAGTGTTGTGCCATTAAAATACCCTGAGACTTGCGGACAAGTTACCAATATGGATCGAATACTTTGATGAAACGTCCCCTCACGAGAAGCTAAGTCTCACATTTCTTATTAATACTGCATCACTCTTAATATATATATTTACATACAACATCCTATACATCTTACATCTACATGAATTTTAACACTTCAAATATATCTACAAAATTCAAAATTCAACATTTCGGCATACCTACAAAACACAGACAATTTTTCATATTTGGTTTCCCTCATTACAAACAGTCAGGATCAACTTTGTCTCATTTCTTTACACTAAGTCTATTTACAAATTCTTTTTCTATATTTTATTTCCATTGGACACATTCGTTAAGAATTCATCAAAACAGTTAACTTTCTGGATTTTATCTTATCTTTTTAAATTTGGCAGCAAGTGGTTCCTTAAGCTAGGGATGCTACAAAATTTTTTTTTTTTATACAGAACAGGTCTTAATTTAATTTTAAATCTACAATATGAACCTTTTTTACATTTCAAAAAATTTTCAGTGTGTTGTACAATACAAGTTACAGGGCTTAAAAAATATAAAATTCTATAAATTCCTACATATTTTGGTGCTAATTTTGCACAAAACTTTTCTACCTTATTGCTTAAATAGTGGGGTTCTAATCCATACTAAGGAATGCAACTTAAAGGGATGTTTTACATTTTTGCTCTGAGTACTTTTGTCTATTACTGTTATGTGCTATACTCCTTTTTACATTCACCACAGCTCTCTTTAAATCGTTTACAACAGTTTCCTTGGACAAATTCTCACCAATTAGATCATTTAGCTTCCATAAATTAGATAAAGCATTATTACAGGAATGATTAAACATTAAATCAAAGGCAGCAAAACCTGTGCTTTCATTATGGGCGGTGTTTAAACTTAATTGTATATAGCCTAGGTCATTACCCCAATTACTATGACAGTTTGTGATAGAAACTACGTAATAATGTAGATATGTTTCTAATATGCCTTTCTGATTGATTTCCATTAGCCCTGTAAGGCGCTAGTCTACGGTGTTCAATAAAATTCTTAAATAAGAAATTCTTAAAATACAGTGATGTAAAATATGCGGCATTGTCTGACACTATTATTTTAGGTACAGAAAAGTTGTTAAAAATTATGCGGTCTAATTTATTACATATTTCAGCACTCTTACATTCCCTCAAAGGGATTAGCCATAGAAATTTACTGGCGGCATCTACAACTACAAGTAAATATACATTGCTGTTTCTAGTTTCTCACTAAGGGACCTAAAAGATCTATGAATAAACAATCCATATTGTTCTTAAATGGCACAGATACTTATTCGCCTTCATATTTTCTTTGGCACACTTTACTCATTTTACAAACATTACATTCTTTCACTTTTGCCTTTATAATTTCGTCTAAATCAGGTCTATAAAAATACTGATTAATTTTTCTTTGCGTTCTAGCAATGCCTAAATGACCTCCTATTACAGAACTGTGGAAGAATTCATATACTAAATCAATTAACTGTACAGGCAAAAATATCTTACTCTTACTTTTTACATTCCTTTTGTACATCAGTAAATTGTTTTTTATAAAATAACATAAATTGTTACTATTGCTTTTTACAGATTGAATGATTCGCTGAGTTTCTTTATCTTGAAGTTGATATTTTTCTAAATCTTTTAAACGCTAATGGCAAATCATTAATTAACAACCACAAATTATCCTTGTTATTGCACTTATTATTTATCTGCATTTTAGGCTTTACATTAGATGTTCGTTTACATGTTTGCCTTCGGGAGGAGTTTGAATGGCAGAAGGAAATCGATAATCTATTTTTATCCTGGTCTGGAACGTTCCGGCAGTCACTGGGGCTCGGATCAGCTGTTCCCGTCGACTCGCCCTCAAACATACGTGAAAGGGCGTCTGCCAGCGCATTATCGGTGGAACTTTTTAAATTCCACCTCAAATGGCAAATTCAAAATCCTCTCGATCCACCGGGCAAGTCTTCCTACCTTCCTTTTGTGATTGAGGACATAGGATAAAGCTTGGTTATCAGTTATTAATTTAAAGGTTCTTACTTCTAAAAATTCGTGCCATTTTTCTATGCAAATTAGTGCACTCAAAGCTTCTTTTTCATAAACAGTATATTTTAATTCGGCATCAGTAAATTTCCTAGAGTAATAGGCTATTGGCATTAATTCATTTTGGTCGTTTTCCTGTAAACAAACAACCACCTGCGGCTATTCCACTAGCATCTGTCATTACTATAAATTGCTTTGAAAAATCGGCTAACTGGAGTACAGGAGGATTCATTATAGCTTCTTTTAACTTTATAAACGAATCTTGACATTCACTTGTCCAAACAAATTTAGCGTTTTTCCTTCTTAAACGATTTAAAGGATTACATAATTCGGCATAATTATTTATAAATTTTGAAAAGAAATTGGTCATACCTAAAAACTGTGAAATTTGTTTGGCGTTCTTAGGCGGCATAAAATTCTCTTATACTCCTTGTTCGCTCGGGATCTATAGTTACTGTATTATTTTTTATTAAATTACCCAAAAAGGAGATTTCCTCAAAACAAAACTTTGCTTTCTCTAGGTTTGCCGTTAAGCCATGTTTGCTTAGTCTATTTACAATCTCTCCTGACATGTACTAAATGCGAATCAAGGTCTTTACTGTACACTCAGATATCATCACAAAAATTTATCACATATTTAAATTTGATATTGTCTAGGACTTTATCCAGATAGGCGGACAATACAGCACTAACAACATGTAAACCAAAGGGTACTCGTTTAAATTTATATTTACCAAATATAGTGCTAAATGAGGTTAAGATCTTGACTATCAGGTGATAATGGACATTGCAAAAAACTTTTTCTTAAATCTATTTATTGAAAAATATTTGGCTCCACTGAGATGTTGATAATAATTATTTAAATCACCAATGGGAAAATCAATTTTCTGTAACTTTTTATTTTAATTCGGTATAATTGACTACAAGTCTGTCCTTTTTTGGTTAAAAAGGCTGGACTGGAGTAGGCTGAAGTACTGGGTTCAATTATTCCTTGGTCCAACCAATCCTGTATTATTGTTTTAATCTTATTTACAGTAGGAGGGCTCATAAAATAAGGCCTAATATTTACAGGTGTGGGGTCATTTAGAACTAATCTCACTTCCAAATCTAGAGCCTCTAGTAATTTTGGATTAAAAACATTTGGAAAATCCCCTATAAGGTTTTGTATCTCAGCCTCAGCTCTAGTGCACCCTATTTTTTACATCAATGCTGTTTACTTCATGTTCATAAGGCTGTTGTCTGACAATAGTTATTTTCTCATTACAATTAAATTTAAAATAACATGAATCTCCATCAAGATCTAAAATTAATTTGCTATTAGTTATAAATGGGATTCCCAATACAATGTCCCATTTTAAATTATCCAATACAATAAATTTTACTTTCCAACAAAATTTAGAAATTTTTATCTTAGCATAACAGTAACCAAAACATTTTATTTCAGTGTTATTTGCAGCAAACATTCTATCATCTGACTTCATTAATTTAGAAACATTTTTATTCAACAATAGGCTATCATAAAATTCTTTACTCATTATATCTCTTGTAGCACCAGTGTCTAATAAGCAGTTTGTTTTTACATTTTTACCCACTATAGCTTCAATTAAAGGCATAGTATTACACTGTCCTAACATTTAGTCTGAAATTAGGTTTTCTATAGTTTAATTTACTCCAATTTTTAATTACCTTACCATAGACTCTCATAAAATAGTGTTTTTCTTTTCTTACTGCATTGCTATTTGTAAAAATAGTATTCTTAGACTTATGAAACCGGGGAGGGATATTTATAGGTGTTGTGTGTAATACCACTCCCCTATCAACTAGTTTTTTGAATTCCTAAAACAATTTTTTGCTAAGTGACCAGGCCTATTACAATTAAAACATAACTTTGGGTTTTTGACAGTAGGCCTACTTTTTCTAAGTTCAACATGTGGTGGATACATGTTGTTAACATATGTCTTACTTAAATTGTCCCTTAAGTTATCATTAAAGGTTATATTGTTACTAGCTATACACACATTTTCCAAATCTGTAAAACAAATGGGATTGTTTTCAAAAATTAACTTATTTCTATCTGTAGGCTTAATACCTCTTTTTATACAAAGTTACCAAGTCCTGTTCACTTATGTTACACAATAAAACTTGACTGAGCTCTTTGATGTCATAGATGTATTCATACAGTGGCTCATCAAACCTTTGTGGCCCATAAACTAAATCTAGTCTCAGTCTTTCAATTAGGCCTACAGGGATAAAAGCACTAATTAATTCCCTGTGTAGATAGTTGACATTTGGCATGACAGACTTACACTGTATTATTTTGGCTAAAAGTGGACCTTTTGCATAACATGGTAACAATGCTAAAATTTCATTTTCTGATAGGCTAGTTTCACATTTTAGTTTTAACAAAGTTTTCAAAAAGTTTATTAGCTCAGGTACTACTAAGCCATTTGTTACTGTAAAATTTTTGTAAATAACATTCTACCGGGTTGTTTAACTTATTAAACATATTTAAACCAGACATAGGTTGACTAATACAATCATTGTTTGCATTATAAATAGGCATTATAGGCAAAGTGGGGGTACTGGCAGTAGGCTGTGATATTGTTGGTGGTTGTACAGAAATAGGGCCTATTTGTTCTTTCACTGCCTGTTCCATAGCCTCATCTTGTTCTAATGATTCATTTAAATTGGCTTCTAACACTTTAAGCTGTTCTAGGTTCACTGTAGGTAGCAAGTTTTTAGCTAACTGTTGTTCAACATTTACTAGCCTACACTTTAAAGCTGATAAAGTTTCACTATGTACAGAACTTAGTTCTAGCTGGTTGTCTAAAAATAAACGGTTTATTAAATGTTTACACTTTTCTTGGAATTTGGTGATTTCTAAAGGTGAACTAGCACTGTTCAATTCACTGCATCCATGTTCTAATAATATCACTTTTTCACTGAGAAGTTTTACTTCCTGATTGTGGTCTATTTTTAATAGGCTACTAGCAGTGGGTAAAATATTGTTTCTCAAACACAGTCTTAAGGACTTTCTGAGTTCATTTACTGTACTGTCACTATTTAATTTAATACCTCTAGATATCAGTTCAAATACCAACTCATCTTTAGACAAATATTCTATTTTAATGGCAGGCATTGTGGCGTTTTCACTCAGTTTCACCCAGTTTGATGGCAGAGTAGGCACATCAATAGCAGATTCGCGCAATAAAATTATGTGTACCGTATGACGATAACACATGGGGTGGTGACTTCTGAGGTCGTAGTAATAAATACTAGAAATACAAAGTTTACTTATAAGTTCAGTTTAATTACGAAAACTTAAAAGCACCGCTTTTAGATGGTAAAGGAAAAGTTATGTAATGCCACACGTTTGCTAGCCAATTAGAATATAATAACTAAAAAGTATATCTTCTAGGTGGGCCTAAAATATCCAATGTTCTATTGAATTATGCGTACGACGTTTTACTTTACAAAACAATAATATTTCACTTCCCTTCGCAATAGGTAGACTCACAACCCGGGTGTCGGCGTCTTGGCACGAGACATTGAAGCTGTAGTCTAAGAACGGTTATTTCTAGAAGAGGAGTAGAAGTTGGGAAGTGGTAGCCATCTATTCAAACAACAACACGTGAGATACATCAGCTACGTAAACTCGCCTAAAACAAATTCGCGACGGTATTAGCCATTTAATGATACAAATTACTATTTATAACAACGTGCTCGTCGCCATAAGGACGACGCCACAACCTTTATCTATCTCAATCAAGCAAATAAAAGATCTTCAAGGGTAAGTTACTTTACTATTCACATCTTTACTTTACGTTACATTCATTTTATACGTTTGGCATCAAAGGGCTAATTTAATAATACGAAAAGATAAATTTTACTTACGGACAAAGCGCGCGAGGTCTGATCGGTTACGTAGTTGGGCTGCTACAAAGGGTTAGAAGAAAAAATTCATACGCGTGCCAATTAGGTAGTTACTCCGCCCAATAATTTAGTTCCGGAACATTGGATGTAAAATAATATTATATTATACTGGCTGATTAGGTTGCGAAATTTACATTGTATGAAAATTAATTAACTAATTTACGGTACATATGTCACTAAAGTAAGTTTTAAGATCTTCACTCTAGCTTCATATTTTTTTTGCTCGTGTAAACAGGCTTTTCGGAATTGATATTTTTTACATATACAGGGTGACAACTGTTGTAGTAAAGATATTGAAAAGTGTTAAAGTGTTAGTACGTTTTACATCAATTTTGTGTTTCAACTAACCTTTCTTGATGTAAACGTCATTATCCAGAAATTTAACTGACTCTGTTGAAATTTATACACATAAATTATTATACATATATATACAGGGTGATTCATGAAGTTCTCCCCCAACTTCTACAGCACATTGTACTAGTAAAAATAATGAAAAAATGTTATATAAACATAGGTCCGAAAACGCTTCGTTAGCGAGTTACATCAAGCGAAAC
Source organism: Homalodisca vitripennis (assembly GCF_021130785.1). Lineage (NCBI taxonomy): Eukaryota > Metazoa > Arthropoda > Insecta > Hemiptera > Cicadellidae > Homalodisca > Homalodisca vitripennis. Next base: position 20,273 of record NW_025781004.1, on the reverse strand, counting down.
TTTCGCCTGAATTCCTGGGCAAAGAGTAAAATAAAGCCATACTGAACTTTTGGAAAGGTTAATTAAGTAAGAAATATCGTGGATTCTTATGTATTTTTACCTGATAACGCTAATAAAATAGGTTTCAGAACTGTACCTGTAGTATTTTTTTGAGGGATTCAAGGTTAAATGCAAAAAATTGGGGCACGAAACAATGTTTTTTTAAGTTTGATGTACAATAACTTAGTTAAATTGGTAATAAATACATAAAATCAACAAACATTAATTGTAGAGAATTTAATTCTGAGAAAATTGATATAATCAAAGTCTAAAATAAAACAGAAATAAGTACCAAAAAATCGATTTTATTCAGTTTAATACTTTACTAGTTTTAAGCAAAATTAATCAGGTTGGGCCAACCGTACGCACCTTTTTATAATAGATGTTCGAAAATGAGGCCATCATTATCAATACATTTTGCAGCACGTTTGTGTATTGCTTTTGTTGCGTTTCTTAATTTTTCAGGACTTCCCTGTATCTGCACAGCCGAATCCATAATACGGGCTATTAATTCATCACGAGAATTCACTTTTGTCTTGTATACAATGTCTTTCCTCCATCCCCAGATGCAATAATCCAATGGAGATAGATCTGGTGATCTTGGTAGCCAAGGGTGAGGCCCTCCACGACCAATCCAGTGTCCAGGAAATTGATGATTTAAGTAAGCAGAAACGGCACGTGAAAAGTGGGGAGGTGCTCCGTCATGCTGGAAGTACAAATTTTGTCTGAGATGTAAAGGAACATTCTCTAACAGCTGCGGCAACTCTTCTTGAAGGAAATGCAAATAGAACTCAGCATTTAGGCGTCCAGGTAATATGAAAGGTCCAATCAGCCGATTGTGCAAAAGGCCACACCAGACATTGACGCTAAATCGGTGTTGAAAGTTCTGTTCCACTACCTCATGTGGATTTTCTTCTGCCCATGAGTGTTCATTGTGCAAGTTATTGACACCATCCCGAGTGAATTGTGCCTCATCCGTAAACAAAATACGCTTGTAGAGTTGATTATTAATATTCAAAAAGTTGCAAAACTCCAAGCGAAGCGGACCATCCCCTAGCTGTAGATGTTGAACCTTTTGTTTATGAAACGGATAAAATTTGTTTCGATTAATTGACCTCCACACCGTTGACTGCGAAACTCCTATCCGCCTAGAAATACGTTGTGTACTTACACCTGGACTGCGGTGAACAGCATTAATAACAATATCATCATCAAGATTGACAGCTCGTTCATAATTGGTTCTAGTACTTGGTAGTGATCCTGTTTCCCGAAGAGTACGAAAAGTTCCTGAAATTGTTTTGGTATCTGGAATCCTATTAAGGTAACGTAGTTCATATTCTTCTACAGCAGCTCTAGCATTACCATTACAGTAACCCAAAATAAAAACCATATCAGCGTATTCCTCTGATGTAAATAAGTAAGGCATTTTTTTGCTGAATAAACAATCGAATTATATTATAACTCACAGAAAAATTGCATTTAATAACACGATTCACAGAACCCGATCTCCTGCTGTAGCTTGCAAAACACCACTAATACACAGTTTCTAACGTAACAGTACAGAATACCATTGTTGATCAGCTGTTATTCGTGCGTTACCAACTTAGAAATTAATAAAACAAAAAACTGCATTTCGATGATTAGTAAACAATAATGGGAAAATGTTGTGCTTCATTTATTTTCGAACATTTGATGTAAATTTAAAAAAAAAAATAAAACGTAATAAAACATGATATTTTTATTTACAAACAAATTTACTTAACAGTTAATCTTGTTTTCTCAATTTATCTCATCATTAAGGAACAAACATTTTGTTTTTGTTTTATTTTAACTAAATACCGTACGGTATTTCTTTACAGCTAGTAATGTATTATACTGAATAAAATCGATTTTTTGGTACTTATTTCTGTTTATATTTTAGACTTTGATTATATCAATTTTTTTAGAATTAAATTCTCTACAATTAATTTTTGGTTGATTTTATGTATTTATTACCAATTTAACAAAGTTATTGTACATCAAACTTAAAAAAACATTGTTTCGTGCCCCAATTTTTTTGCATTTAACCTTGAATCCCTCAAAAAAATACTACAGGTACAGTTCTGAAACCTATTTTATTAGCTTTATCAGGTAAAAATACATAAGAATCCACGATATTTCTTACTTAATTAACCTTTCCAAAAGTTCAGTATGGCTTTATTTTACTCTTTACCCAGGAATTCAGGCGAAATCTTTCGCTAGCTGTAACTCGCTAACAAAGCGTTTTCGGACCTATGTTTATATAACATTTTTTCATTATTTTTACTAGTACAATGTGCTGTAGAAGTGGAGGGAGAACTTCATGAATCACCCTGTATATATATATATATATATACGTACTTCTAAGTGCTCTAATGTCTATTTTCCAAATGTACAATGTTTTAAGGTTTGCGTTAATGGATCTTACAGCTTGTAGGTGGAGAACTCCGTAAAAAGAATAACTTGACTAAATGTTAAGTTCACCCCAAAAAACACGAGTATACCGTTAACAAACTCATTGATATTTATTTATTGTCTAAGTGTTATAATTATTTATGAATAAATCATATTACAATCATTCTATTCTTTCAAATATACCTTAAATGGTCGAGAGGTCTAAATCTTCTTTGTTTTTAAAAGAAACTATTACTAAATAAACGTTTGCAAATAGGTATTTTCTTATATACAGTGTGGGGCAGAGTGTGGACTCCCTAGTTTCAATCAGTCGCCGAAGAGCGCGCGTGCGAGTTAGCGGAGTCGGAGTGGTTTCATTTGGTGGGGGGAAAGACGCCATTTTTAGTAGTCACCCATGCCGTGGACTGGCGAGCATCGTGGTTTTGTAGTCGAAACGTTCTTTAAAAATAAGGATAGTGTGGTGGCGACCCAGCGTGCATTTCATAGACGGTTTGGTTTTGAATCGTCATGATAGTGTTTCCTGATGCTAAAACCATAAGGAGATAGATTAAAAGTGTATGGGCGACAGGATCTGCACTGCCTAGAAAACCAGTCGGACAACCAAAGAGTGTGAGGACACCAGAGAACATAATGGCGGTGAGTGAGCGTCTATTGAACAATCTCTATCGCGCTCTGCGCGGAAACATGCTGCTGCTCTTGGAAAGAACGGTGAGGCGAATTTTACACTCAGGACCTTCATTTACACCCGTATAAGATGATGATTGTTCAAGAATTGATGCCAGCAGATTTTGTTTAAACGTACAGATGCTTGCAATGCAATACTGGCTTCTTTACGACCCGGCACTATTCTGTGGTCTAGTGATGAGGCACATTTTCACCTCTCGGGCACAGTAAATAAGCAAAACTTTCGTTACTGGGCAGCAGCTGAAAAACCCACGAACTCTTCATCAAAAAAACCTCTTCATTCACCAAAAGTGACTGTGTGGTGTGCTGTGTCCTCCATAGGCCATAATTGGCCCCTACTTTTTTGAATCGGAAGGTGCAACCGTTACTGTGAACGCTGTACGCTATTGTGAGATGTTGGAGAACATTTTCTTCCCCAGAATTGAAGAGTATGGCGAGGAAAATAATATGGAAGCCTTTTGGTTTCTGTTCAACAGGATGGGGCCACGGCTCATACCACCCGTCGCTCTCGACAACTTCTGCAAGAACAGTTTCCCGGCCGCTTGATCTCATTACGAGGGGATGTTTCATGGCCCCCTCGCTCCCCCAATCTAAGTCCATGCGATTATTTTCTTTGGGGTTACCTCAAATCTGAGGTTTACAAAGTTCGACCAAGGACCTTGGAAGCCCTTAAGGAAGCAATTGTTGATGTTATCACTGGAATAACGCCAGATATGCTGCGTAGAGAGTTTTTGAAAACTTCATTGAACGGCTGAATATGTGCATCGCTCGTCAAGGTCGTCACCTGGACGATATCATTTTTAAAACTTAATAAAAAATAAATGGCATTGTATGTAGATTTCAGAAATAAAAAGCTTTTGTAATAATCGGTCTTTTATACAGTTAACCCGATCAAATCAGGGAGTCCACTCTGCTCCCACCCGGTACATATGGCATTACTTGAATTTAAGTTTTAGTTGTTATAAAAATTGTTATAAATTCACATTCCTCTATAAAAATGAAGGATTATATTTTAGAACATTGTTTGTTTATAAAGGTTTTATTCGTATGTGGTGGCAAATAACACTACAACGGTACGGAAGCAATAACCACAAACACTAAGGCTGATATATGGGGAGTTCTGTATTGGGAATGTTATAACAGTATTGCACAGGACCATAACGTGTTTTAGTATTAAATACCTTGTCATAATCTCAAGTCTCTAACAACACAGTTTAAAAACGATTTGTTAAATAAAAACAATATAAACGTAAAGAAATACTATGAGTTATACAAAAGTATAATGTTTGTACTGAATTAGTAAAATTATAAAGGTGTTTTACATGGCGATATAAAATTAATAAATACTATTGCTATACATAGTCGTATACAAAGTATGCTACATATAAAATGAACACTCATTCTTTATTAATCACAGAGGCATCATATCTACCATACGCATTTTAGAGACTCATCATGTAACGTATTATCAATATAGTAGTTTGAGAACCAAGAAGCATTAAGAAGGTGACTTTTGAATAATTTTTGTTGTTGCAATTATGAATCTTTGAATAGTTAAGGGATTTAGTTGACGATTTATTTATTATTTTATTAAAACATAACGAAAGAATAAGTATACTATACAATAAATTTTATACAGTTAAGTGTTCAACTTAAATTATTATATAATATTGAACAATTTTATATCAAATCGTACGGGGGAATGTTCACGTTTTTCACAAAATATGCGCATTGAATTTTACGTTTTTATTCAATGTACGTATCTTATAATAACTTTTCTAAAACTGTGTTGCAACTTCATGCAATATGTTGCTCCTAGAGTATGCATATAATAAACGTAAAATAAAAAGAAGTATATACATGGAAAATAATAGAGAGCAAAAATCAAAACCGATGCAAGAAATACAAGTAAAGGTCGTTATATTTTTATTCCTTACAAAATAAAACACTTTTGGAAACTTCTAAGACTTCTCATTATTCAGGATAATATTGAATACACTTTTAACGTGTCCGCTGTGAAAGATCAAACTCAATGTTATATTGTTTAAACATAGCTGTTGTTTCTATGAATGTCTTAAAGAACAGGGGTAGATCTTTCGAAAAATATATTAATTAAAAATTATTCACATACTTTAATGTCTATATTTTTCATTCACTACGTTTTTTGTATCTCATGTCAAACTACCAATAATTTTGTATGTTTTTTTAGTTGAACTACTTTCGAATTTTCAAGACTCTTCTACTTGATTACAACACCATGCATCTTGATTTATTACATGGATGTGCTCCTTTAATATTTTAATTTCCACATCAGAATCAGGTGGTAATTTTGGTTTTGATATAATGTCCCTTATGATAGGAGGTCTTTAAAAAACAATAGGTGGGAATCTTTTCAGAAATGAGTCTGTCATTGGAGAATTTTCTCGTACTTTAAAAATGTTGTTAATTTTGTAGAGACCAGGACAATGTTGTGTGATATTTAGGCTCATCATAATCTTTCTTTTTGGCATAAATATTATTAAGCTTACTTTTATTGAGCTGCAGCTTTTCATTCAATAGCTTCTCAGGATATCCTCGTTTTAAAAAACGCGTCATATATGTCACTAAAGCAATTTTTTAAGATCTTCACTCTTGCTGCATAATTTTTTTGCTCGTGTAACCAGGCTTTTGGAATAATTGATCTTTTTACATATACAGGGTGACAACTGTTGTAGTGATGAAGATATTGGAAAGTGTTAGTAGGTTTACATTAATTTTGTGTTTCAAGTAACCTTTCTTTATGTAAACGTCAATATCCAGAAATTTAACTATATTTATATATTCGTACTTCTAAGTGCTCAAAATGTCTATTTTCCAAATGTATAATTTTTTAAGTTTTGCGCTGATGGATCTTACAGCTTGTAGGTGAAGAACTCCGTAAAAAGAATAACTTGACCTAAAAGTAAACAATCATAACTAAAAATTCATATTTATATATTATTTCTAAAACCCTGTAATCTTTAGGTAAATAACCATACCATTGAATTAAAAAACAAAGAAATCTAATTAAAAAACTTTGAATATCCTCGTGCAGGAATCTCTGAAGTATGGTGATCTCATGCAATATAGTTTTTTTCTAATGCTCCTAAGTGAAAAAAATCGTAAACTAATATGTTCGAACTGACCTAGAAAAAAATTTACTCCATCGCGTTTATTATTTATTGAGCAACTTACACGTTAAGTTCACCCAAAAAACACGAGTATACCGTAAACAACTCATTGATATTTATGTATTGTGTAAGTGTTATAATTATTTAGAAATAAATCATATTACAATCATTCTTTTCTTCCAAAATTACCTAAAATGGTCGAGAGGTCTAAATCTTCTTTGTTTTTAAAAGAAACTATTACTAAATAAACGTTTGCAAATAGGTATTTTCTTATATACATAAGGCATTATTTGAATTTAATTTTTAGTAGTTATAAAAATTTTCATATCACATTCCTCTATAAAAATGAAGAATTATATTTTAGAACATTGTTTGTTATGAATGTTTTATTCGTATGAGGTGGCAAATAACACTACAACGGTACGGAAGAAGCAAATAACCACAAACACTAAGGCTGATATATGGTGGGAGTTCTGTGTTGGGAATGTTATAACAGTATTACAGTATTGCACAGGACCATAACGTGTTTTAGTATTAAATACCTTGTTATAATCTCAAGTCTCTAACAACACAGTTTAAAACGATTTGTTACATAACAAACATAACAAAATTATAAACTTAAAGAAATACTTCGAGTTGTACAAAATTATAATGTTTGCATTGTATTAGTAAGATTATAAAGTTGCTTTACAATTGCGGAATAAAATTAATAAATACTCTGCTATACATAATCGTATACAAAGTGAGGTTTGCTGCAGATTTTTACCCTCATTCGCTAAAATTCACAGAGGCCCTCATAACTGCCTTACACACTTTAGAGCATCATCGTGTAACCTATTATCGATATATTAGTTTGGGAACCAATAATCATAAGGTAAATTTTTAATAGCTTGTGATGTATTAATTATGAAGATTTTCAATATTGAGGGAGCTTTATAGTTAGAGGACGATCTATTTATTTTGCTAGTCTGTGTTGTTAAACTTCATACTTCACATTTCAACATTGATATATTAAAATTAATTATATATTAATTATTAATATTAACATAAACATTCCTAATCCCCCGACTCAAATTGAGTTCCTCTATGCCTAGGTTCCCTATTTTCCATGGAATATGTATCTATTTTATACAAATAGTAAATAGACCGACGAAACATACCTTTAACATCGACAAACATGATATCGACATGTTTAGAAGTACATAAAATATTCCAAAAAGTTTTCGATAAATATCATCTTTTTCACATAAGCAACTTTTGAGACTAGTTGCATAGTTGTAGTCCACTCGCAAAGTTCCTAGAAGGGTATAAGAAAACTACCTTTATTTCCACACTATCATAACGATGGAAACTTTCATTATGTATTATTACCGATGATGAAAAGATTAAATGGCAAAATATTCTAAAATTGTATTAAATTTGCCGAAATGAGCATAAAAAGTTAAGTTTATTTATTTTCCTGTATTTGCTACAACTTATAAATAATATATTTTACCTTACAGAACATATATTTGGAGTTAATATGCAATAAAATTTGATGTATTTTATGGAATGCAATATTTTATACTACCTGTAAGAAAAACCATGGCTTTATTTTTATTTGTATTTGTTGTATATGTTAGCATAATATGAACACATAGCTAAGGTTGGAAGGGTTGATTTAATACGAATGTTGAGTTTAGCTCCACGTCACCAACATTATGAAACGTGACGCTGTCGCTGACTTGACTCCTGTGAATGGAGTCATGTGTATATGAAGAGATCCAAAGGAATTCGGTGAAAAAAGAGCTCAAAACGAACTATCATTTCCACATCATAGACATTACGATGTGTCTACACATAACATAAGGTTCTCAATACATATCACAATGTAACCCATAAACAATGGGTCCAATTTGCAGCCCCAAACCAACGCACGTTTATGGCGGGATGAGTGAATTTTTTATGTTAATGTTGAATTGACATAGGAATAAAGTAAAATAAAGCTTATGTCGCCATCATATCGAATGCTTTTCAATATTACATTTTGGTTACTTTACCGTTTTATTAAGGAATTTCTTGTTCTATGGGATTTTAATATTTCATTATTTTTTTATCATACAGTATATTAACAAGGTTTATAAATAACTATGAAAAAATTAAATTCTTTTAGTTCAATAATGGTATATAGAATATTATTTAGCACTCTATTTTATGTTGCAAGAATAAAATGAAAAAAAATTGCACTTTTATATTCTGTTCTGTTTCTAAGGTTTTAAACCCATGAAAAGTTGTTAATAGTGCTCACAACTACAAGTGAAAGATCTAATTATACTTGCAGAGAATTTGAAATTTTTCTACGATTGTATTATAAATATATATACATAATCGTTATACAAAGTATGCTACATATAAAATGAACACTCATTCTTTATTAATCACAGAGGCATCATATCTACCATACGCATTTTAGAGACTCATCATGTAACGTATTATCAATATAGTAGTTTGGGAACCGAAGAAGCATTAAGAAGGTGACTTTTGAATAATTTTTTGTTGCTGCAATTATGAATCTTTGAATAGTTGAGGGATTTTGTGGACTATTTATTTATTATTTTAGTCTGCGTTATTAAACCTTATAGTTCTATCTGCCTATGGCTTACTTGTAGATGACCATATCTGCCTCAAATTAGAATACGCATTGATCTGAAGAAGATTAATATCTTGAAACCTAATAAGACATTTTAAATTCACCAATCGCAAGTAGCATAAGTTAAATACATTTAAATTATACTTTCATTGTTTGTTGTTGTATAATAACAGTAATATAGAACACAACTAAATCGCATAGTTAAATAACTTTAAATAATAACCTCAACACTTTTTTTTTGTTATAAAATTCTTTTTAAAGAGTATTTATATAGAGCTTTTTGCGCCACTCTGTACATTTCAACATTGATATGTTACATTTACACGCAGACAGAAACATCCCTTATCCTCCGACACATTTTGAGTTCATCTATAACTCGGTTCATTCTTTTTCTAATAAACATGTATCTACAAACGGGACTTTAACCCTGTACAAAATGACATGGAAATGTTTAAAATTACCAAAAATATTCCAAATATGTGTTGAATGTACCAAAAATTTTCATCTTTTAACTCCAGCAATTTTTAACTAGTTACATAGTTGTCATCACTCGCAAAGTTACTAAAGGGGTATAGGAAACTACCTACATTTTCTACATTTAGTATCGTAACGTTGAAAACTATCATTATGTATTATTACCGATTAAAAGATTAAATGCTACACTATTCTCAATTATTATTAAATTTGCAAAATATTCTCACTAAAAAATTATGAAATGAACATTACAAGTTAAATTTTTTTATTTTCCTGTGCTTGTTGGACCTTAAAAATAGGCATCTGTATTTCGTTTTATTTCTAAAGTTTTGAACCCATTTAAAAGCTGTTAATAGTGCTCAGCACATTACTTTAAAGGTTGTGATCTAATATACTTGTAGAGAGAATCGGAAATTATTCTACGTTTGTATTATAAATAAATAAATAAAAAATAGTACTTGAAAAGGAATAGTTAACATTAGTATAAGCGTTGAAGGGAAATTTAAAAGGGAAATAGGATGAATATGCTGGCTTGAGGAAAAGTTATTATTCGTGTCTGGGTTCCATTTACCACCGCTTATAATAGGACGTCAAAGTTGGTAATTGAACTCAGCTTTCACCAGAGCGTAACAGCCCGACTGTTCTGTTTGGTTATGTAAAAATATACTCACACTTCATACCACAATTGAACGTTTTCCTAAATAAGACCTAAACAAATCTAAATTAAAATAACTATAAAAACAATTAATATAATCCTTTATCATTTCATAATTTGTTAAAGTTCAGTTTCTGGTGAGCGTGCTGTAATGTAACTCCCCTAATAAGCATTAAATTAGGTGCTTCGAGTTACTACTCTTGTGATTCCTTTATTAAGCACATTTTACTTTGATCTAAGTGTAAATGCTTCTCCTATTCTGTTTCTTTTGCAAGAGTCCTCTTACGCTCTATATAATTTCAATCAGAACTGTAAAATCTATAATCATGAAACGTACATGCAATGTTATAACACCCAGTTTTCTTCACCCACCCTGGTGTATTTAAAACAGATTATCGATTAAATAAATATAGGTAGTTATAAAAATTTACTTTAAACATGTGACTAAATTCTTACCCATTTTACCTGTAGAAGCTATTAGAGTTAAGCCTGGGTATCTTACACATTCTAAATTCTTTTTCAATAACATTTCATGGGGATTTTAGTTTATATAAAAAATTTCAGGTCGATTGAACAAATAAAAGTGGTGTAATTTAAGCATTGCAGTTTTGCGTCATGGTGATATAAACATAATAATCATTTGCAAGCTATAGCAAGAGCTGAAAAATGTTTAAAATTGCCTTACTTAAGAAAAGTTCTTCTAATTAGCATTCCTGATCTAGAATGTCATGGTTTCGGAGAGATCTACATACTCTACTTATCTTAATAGTTTCTAATTCATGGTGGAGCTGCATAACGAGTCCAACGTTCATAAATATAAGTTGGTGGACTGGATAGGGTATTGTACGTATAATTTTAGTTACTACGGTGTACTTGGCTAAAACAAATTTTTTGTACTATACTTATAACAGCAGGGAATTTTAAGTATGTAAGTAGAAAGGTAAGAATGCTGTCTTGAATGAAATTTGGGCTACAAGACTGTCTAGAGCTCAGCAGGAAAATAGTTTTCACTGGTCGTTTTATTTAATTTAAAAACCTTTACCTTAGTAAACCGACCTATCACAGAGTGTCATGCGATATGCCAGATGCGGTTTGCACTGAAGTATAGCTAACAACTTTTAATGCGACCGGATGTACACAATAGCCAAGAACTTTCAGCGCAAAATATGCAGAACACCAATTGTATACAAGCTCCTTCCATTTAACTACTAAGAGTCGAAATAAGTTTGTAGAGGAAGCCATAGTGATTTTGTCAAGTCTCAGTTCTAAGTTAATGTTTGGTCTAGATGTTAATATTCAACAGCTGCCTTTGTTATAAGGTAAAATAATTATAACCTTATGTATTTTAGTTTATTATTTATAATAGTATTTATGTTAGGTTTGGAATACACAATTTTATGATCCACGTGTGCTAAGTTTTAGATAATGAGGAATATTAACAAGTTGGGTCCTGTAAACTCGGGTACTCCTAGTCCCATTAAACATGTTCACACACAATTAACCTCAAGCAGGAAGACTAATGTTTGGGGGCCTTGATGTCTGAAGTTCGTATCTTTATGGCTGCAGGTTTACCTTGCATTGCACGCTTAGCCAAATTGAAATAAGCATATTAGAATGAACATTTATTGTTCAGTTTGTAATTATTCTCTGACTAAAATAGAAATCAAGATAATATTTACTTCTATAACTATTAACAAAGGAACGTGTTTTATAAGTGAGTATTTCGTTCATTTCCTAAAACACGGTATTAATATTCATCTATGGAACGTTCCAAAAATGAATGTAAAGAAAGTTATATTGAAAATTATTTGCACTTAGAAATCAGAATTATTATAGTTTCAAAACTATTAAAATCCAAAACAACCCTTTTAATTTAAAAATCATACACGCAAAAATTAAGGTAAGACTCCCACGAAATGTATAAAAAGCCTATATTTATGAACCTTTTGACACACGTATGATGTATTTTATAAATTATAATTAGACAAGTTTCAAGTTAATTGGAAATTACCCTGTTATTATTAATAATTTTATTCATCGTGAAACATCTTATAGCTTCCACATTAAACAGTAACACGATTTCTACAACATGTAAGGAAAGTTATAGGTGGTGTTTAGTCTAGCTTTCTTTTATGATTTGTTTTGTAAGTCGTTCGAGGAAGATATATTTTGCACCGAATTTACAATATGATTAGTTTATTATTAAGTTTCTATTATTGACACCATATACTAGGACCGATGCCTTTACAATACCTAAGACAAAACCCAGCTGTGTAATTTAGATATGATTACTTATGCCACTTAGTAATCTATAGCAAATAATATTTAAATTCCGGTCATACACATCTTTACTTTTTGAATCAGAAAATAAATATATGATAAACAATTAACTAAAGGAAATATTAGCAGAGAGAGTTATTAACTTATTAAATATGTTTACATGTTACTATAAAAAAATTAGTTTTAATGAAAACATAGATTACAATCCTTTCTAACACGTACATTTTTGTAAAGGTAATGGGAAGGAAAGAAGTGGGTTGGCGTAGTACAGAAACGTAAGTTGAAGTACGTGACATGAAGCTTAAGTGCTACTAAATCTTTTATTTCCTTGGCTATTTCTTATCTTAAAAACATTTCATACTAGAGTCAGATGTATTTATATAAAATATTTGAATTACATCCCAAAAATATAAATTTACAATATAGCTTAGATAATGTTTATATTTTTAAAGTATAATCTCCACATATAAAAGGCAAATACCTCACTAATTAGATTTCCTTATACTACATTTATTACTTACCGACATACCAGAAAGTTCAAATTTGGCACAGGAATGCATCATGACTACCACCAAGAAATTAAAGCATCTAACTAAAGATATCCATAAGGGTTTAAATGAGGGGTGCAACCCAAAGGAGAGTCTAGAATGTATTGCATACATAAGTATGATGCCCTCAACATACTAATGGTGCGAGGAAATACATTACACCGAAAGTAGATTACAACGGCTGAAAGTAGTTTCATTTTACAAAACTCCACTTTTTAGAGCAACATACGTATTATACATTTTTTGGTCGGGACAATAAAGCAAACGCCACAAGACGCCTAAAATATTAGAGAGCAAAAGTAAATTTACTTAATATAAAAGTACATGCTTTTTGAAAAAGGAAGCCTTTCCAGGCCTGTGTATGTGTTTTATGTGTTTATTTTCTTGATTTGATCAACAATGGAAACGGGCTACTAACAATAGGCCACCAAAAATACCTTTACCCCGAAATAAGTTATTGATCTGGTATAGACTAGTACATAGCACTGGAAAATTATTTACATTTGAAGTATATTAAAACGACCCGAAGTAGATGATTTTCAACTTAAGAATACATCAAGTCATCATATGTATATATTTTATTGATCGGAGTGCATGCTACTACAGTAGGGGTCACGAAAGAGTGAAGTTAACAAAACACGTTAACTTACCTCTTCCATAAGATGCTGCTTCCGATACAGACCGTAGTCACAGTGTTCTACTGTAAATACCTCAAACTAACATAGTTAATTAGTTAGCTCAGTTCTCGTTGGCTGCTCTATGGTCACGCTTCAAATAGGCTCCTTCCTTAACTAACTGCACTCTCTGGTGGTCTCTATTTTAGGAAACCTGAAAATAACTTATACTGGAAAAATACGACGGGTCTAAAATATACTTAAGTACCATTCTCAGGCCAATGGTACGTTCTTCGACCTCAGGACCCTAAATCATTTCCTATATCTAAACCTAAAGTTAAAGTATTCTGAAGTACATCAGGAGCCTGGAATATCTTTTAGTGATCATCAATTATTTTAAGGCAAACACTTCATTATGAAGCCGTTTAGAAAAGAAATGTCTGTTACGTACCTGTTATTAAACTGTGGAGCCTTGGGTAATTGCTAGTATTATGTACAATATTCATTAAAATAAAATTTCCTCACTCTCCACTTCACCCACCCTGTAACATAAAAAGACTTCTTTTCTGAACGAACATTTTTAAAATGTCTATATAAACTCTAATGTGTCAGTAATTATTGGAAATGTGATGTATTGTGAACACTGCGAGATGATCGAATACTCTAATAACAAAGATCAAATAGCTACCTAGATTATATTGGAACTCTATAGTTGATGCACATTTATTGGTCAACACATTAATATATTAAGTGAGAGATTGAACAAATTCTCCACTTGACGCCAAGTGACAGATATATACTAAATAGAAGCCATTTGTTTATATCATTGCTTCATAATATTACCCTACATTATAATATAAGCTATAGACTATTTGTTCATAATATTACTTTCAATCAGGTTAAAATTAGTTGTCCCAAATAAATTAAATGATGGACATTATGCTCTATATATACATATAATAGCTTAGATTTCACAATACGTATAAGCCTAGCATGTAAAACCCGTTATTAAAATGCTATATTTGTTTCAGAGTTAAAATAACTTTCACTATTTAAACTGAGAATAATACATTTTTAATTCTTCTTTTTTATAACGAAAATACATTAGTTATATTGTCCACGAAGCCTGGCAAACACAAAGCCAGGTTACTATCAGATAATGTTACAGCGTAAACAAGTACAACGCCTGCATTGCGACAACCTCTGTCGCGCGTTTTGCTTTTGTTATCCTTAAAGTGTTCATACTGTTAAAGTTTGGGCTAATTGAAGTGTAATTACCGATTAAATTTTATTCATCGTCACGTATTGAAATTGTACTAACTCGTTTACAGTATTGAATTGTTTTGAATTTAAATGAAAATTTGTGTTAAAATACATTACAAAATTTTATACAAGTATATAACTTATATAGTATTAATACCAACTCTATTTTTAGTGATCCTAGATTGGATAACTTTGTTATAAAAACTAACGAGCCGTGAAGAAGGAGACGAAGTAAGCTCTTCTCAGACATAAAGTAGAAAAAATAAAAATAAAAAACAGGAAACGAAATCACGGTGGTAAGGTATATTTTTTGATAACTAAATTACGTAGTGGATTAGAATAGAACTCCTATAGAAACGTTAAATGAGTACTGGTTTCTCTATGAAAGTGGGAAAAAAAAAACACTACGATAAGGGTGGTAGTGTAAAAGCTTTGCAATAATAATTGTATTGAAATTGACATAATTGATCAGCGGCTGAGAAACTATCCCTTCTAGTCGAGTCGAAATATAGGTATAACTCAAACTTAGCCGTCATCTCTAAATTTTAAAACTGAAGATACTTTATCAATCTGTATTATTATTTCATACATTTAGAATTTTTATAATCTTGAAAGGTTGCAAGAAAACAATTGTTTTATAAGGAAATACATTTTTGTACTCGTAACTTGATTTTTTTATAATTAATCGAGAAGTTATGTTTGAAAACCTATTTACTTTATAACTGATTAAACAATATACGGTTACAACTGTAAAATGTCTCATTCTTGAAAGATTAAAGATATATTTAAAAAATAACATTACTATAAATGCTTGAAATGGTTTTAAACAATTTTAAAGAAACATTTAAATGTTTAATCATTTATGTATTACCTTAGATAAAAATGTTTGCCAAAACAACCGCCATCTTTTATTGTTTTGGTTTCAGACTGCATATGAAACACAAAGAATCAGTCTAAATACTGTCTACATACCACGTTTATATATATATATATATATATATATATATATAATATTTATTAATTGGCTTACGCTGTTCAAATCCTTTGTAATTCTTAACTGATTTAGACAAAACGTGGTATTTATATAAGTCCCGTAAATTGTATAAATATTATATTAAACTTATATAAATTATTAAGTTGTTGGATACTTCAATCATGTATAGATTCACATATTATTATATATACCAACTAAACGTGCTGAGAAATATAATATTTTCTTACAAAGAGAAATAAACTAAAAACAGAATTCCGTTCACATGAATTTATAAATATTATAAACTGCTTATTTTACTTCTAAACTTTATTTATAATGTTATTAAATTACAAAGTTATCAAAATCATCTATCCGCCATTTTAAACTTTTTTACAAGAATTTAAATAAAAATTTAACATATTTAAACATTACATACGTAGTAGCTTGCGGAATTAGAATTTAATAGTGTTCAAGAAATGGAAATAGTGTCGTATTAATGAAATAGTTACATAAATAAGGTCTTTATTTTTTTAGCAGTTTTCAGTAAACTATGCTTGTAAAACTCCACAGATTAAGCAATGTAAAAATAAAATTATATTTATTAGCAACACATAAAATAGAAAAAATATAACTACGGTATTCTTATTGATAAAGTAATATATTTGCAGATTATATCTAACTTCACAGGCCCGGTGGCCTAAGAATGTACAGTGAAGAAACTACCATTAACAATGACCACAAGAAGTAGGAGGTTAGTGGATAATCATGTTGATTGGAAATGTACGACAATAGGTGGAATAGAACTTAGAGAGTTCACTTTTCACCCATTTCATTACCGGCTATAGTAAGTCCAGAGCTAGGGACTAGCTATTTCCGGAAATAGTTCCAGAGTGCTCCTTTCCGGGACTAGAAGCAGGCTGATAAAATTTACTTTTTTCTGTTGCAGAAGTTTAGAGGATTGCCATTTGCTCTCATATAAATGTTGCGTTTATTAAAAGCAATTTCTATTGAGCAGACTCGGATCATTAATTCTGCAACTGTACATTGGAACTGGCCAAAGAAAGAAATCGGAGGAATTATGACGTCGATATTTTGCAGCGTGATCGTTAGGAGTCACTTGACAACTAAGTAGGCACCCGCTCTATACATAGTAGAAGCACATAATAAGATTAATTGATTAAAACCGTAATTAACATGATAAGGTCTCTGTTTTCTATATATAATGATAATTTTAGTAGGATTCATCTACAAGTATAGTAGAAACTAGAATAATTGTATTTATAAAATGTATAATGTAATACAAAAGAACTGTAACAGTTTTATTTCTTTTTGATTATTTTTTAGATTCCAAACCAATAGCACTACTGCGTAGAAAAGATAGTTTTTCATGTTGAGAACATTTATATTATTTTGAAAGTTGTATTTCCGTGCATACTAGACCAAGTCACCCAACAACTACCAGTATTAAAAAATTAAAATAGGAAACATAAAAAGATTTTAACAACTAAACAAATATAAACCTATAAAATTTGTACACACACTAAAACATTGAGTTTAAAGGGCTAAAAAATAAATAATGATAACGCCCATAAAAGCTTAGGAACTATAAAAGTACGGAAATAACTTTATTACAAATTTACGTCGATAAAATATAACATTGGACACATGTTAAAGAAACATCAATTTTGTAAATGCGCGAAATAGTTATGAATATAAACAATATTTTCTTTACATTATTTATAGAAAGCATTCCAGGTATAAAGGTATAAATAAAGCAATACTAAAAAACTATTTTGTATGCATAGAATACAACTTTAATAATAGTAATATTATTTATTTTTCTGGTTTTATAACAGGTTGATGGTCTCCTGTTATAATAATATTAATAATTAAATATAATTAATATATCATTATTATAATATATATATATAGTATATATATATATATATATATATATATATGTATATGTATAATTTATAGGGGTTTTTATAATACCTTATTAATCGGTTTTTTTATTTCCTCTTGTAACACACCTTTGTCTGATGACAAGCTCTTTGCTATTTTGAACAAAGATTATAAAACACCTTCTTTGAAAGATGTTACATAATTCGATTATAATTTAAGATTGATAAGTTGGCCCGTATGTATTTTGTTACGATAAATTGTTGCTTTAAGCACGCCTATGTCTCTTACTACACACAGATGCTTAAACAGAAATTTGTTTATGGCTTCTATCTCCTTGGTTATGCAAATGGAGGAATGAATGTTGTGTATATAGAACTAACGTTTATTTAGTTTAATGTTTCAATGAGTAAAAACCAAGAGTGTCATCAGTGTATCTCTACCTGATCCTCGGTTTGAACTGAGATAAAGCTTGCGCTTATTGCTAAATGTTTAATATACAGATATTGCCTAAAATGGGCGGTAAAGAAGATCCCAACTCCATCGTAACTATAACTTTTGCTCTTCGAATTTCAAAATGATTACATATAGTGCATATCTCTAACATTTCCATGTTTACGAGGACAGAAAGTTTTGTTCTCATCGTTTATTATTTGATATTACCTTACCCAAAATTCAATGGTTGTGGGTATTTCTGGATTTGTAACATTAGCGAACAGAATTTCAACGTCAAAGATAACTGACCTATCGGTTTCAGCCAGTTTCAAAGTTTTTTGACTTCTTAATGAGGTCTTTGGAATTGTCAATAAAAAGTCTGTTTTCAAAAGTCAAAAATTTAACAATTGGTTTAGGATTACCAAGATGACTTTAGGTGTTTTCTTATACGGTGAGTTCTGAGAAATAACTAATGGTACGGAGAGAGATGGCAGGTTTTTGGATTTTACTAATTCCTTACAAGTGCGGCCCCTTTGAATGATAAGGAGTCAATTTGATCTGTATTTGTCTGAGAAAGGTTTTAATGCCTTAGGAATATTTCGCCTGATGAAGAGGGAATATTTCAATTCTCGAAACATAGTATTATACTTTTTAATAACTTTTAACGATGGAAAATGTCAGCAATCCTCCTTCAGTTATCATATGTAAAAACAAAATTGACATAGTTCATATTTCAAACGTGCCAAAGCATAACACAGTTACAAAATCGAGCATTAAAAAAACTTAATTCTACCAAAACAAAAGTACTTTAAAATCTACCATATTTGTTCTTAAAGAATAACATGTGAAACTATCCTTCGCGAACGCGCCTTAACAGCCATTTTATATTTGTATACACAAATTATACATCTTGGGAAGTATTAAAGATCAAAACTAGGATAAAATAATTTTAGAAAAAGTATATTGTTACGGTATTAGTTATTAAGTTACGATAACTTTACTGTTACTGTAGACAAGTCCCATTAAATTGTGGTTTACGTTGTCTATACTTAGCTCTGATTCACTTAAATAATTCATTATATTATCATTCTCCATAGTAAATTTGTAGTGTCTTTTTTTAATGAAAATTATTTTTATAAGACACGTGGTGTTTAATATTTTCATCACTGCATTATAAACAAATCATATGTATATTTTCTGGCACCTATTACAATATTGCTAAAAGTGTCAAATTAGAAATTTAATGAGATGATCTCACATTATCTCGATACAAAAAAGTAGAACACCACAGCTCTGGATAAAAACATATGAGTGTAAATAATAACACTATAGCACAATAACTGTCTCATCATTCAGTGTATTTTATATTATTAGCTCCACCTTTTTGCAGGCCAAATTGGTTCATTCGTTAAAAACTCCTAAGGACTTCTGAAATAAGTCCAATGTACAAGGATTAGATGAGATAATTGGCTTGTTATATTTTGTTACAGCTGAAAAGCTCTTCACCGATGTTAGAGAAACGAATGAAACGTAGAAGAACTTTCACTTAGAAAAGAAACTTCGAACACAAAATCTTTTTTTTTATCATGTAAATGCAGCTTCAGTCTTGTATAGTCCATTTCTGGGTTTGTGGTTAATGTTTTTTTTATCTTGAATGGTCTTAACCAATACAGTTTTACGTTGGCGAAATATGGTTAGGGCTATGCTTTAATTTTTTTAAATTTTCATTATTTAATATAATTATTTTGGAGTTTCATTTAATTGTTTTTATACATTTAATGGGATTCCTAAGTACCTAAATAATAGGTTTAATATTACAATCATTCAAAACTGTTTCATAAATGTTTTGGTACGTGGGACTGTAAATTTGTGTTCAACGATAAAAATTATACGTAATGTCCCTGTTTAATGTAGTAATATTGTTTTATGGTGTGAAAATCATGGGCTTACACTAAACCATACAAAAACCAATCCAATTACTTATATGCCACACACGTTTACGGAACTTTCTGGACCCGAACACTATTGAATCCTTTAATTATTGATGGAACTACTCTATCATACTACGAAACAGTGAACAATCTTGGTTTGACATTTAATTCGACTTTGACTTGGATGGAAGCGGTGAGGGATATAATATGTAAAAGGGTCTTCGCATCTGTCGCGTAACTCACTGAAGACGGCTTTACAAAGAT
>NW_025781003.1:0-43256 GCF_021130785.1 Homalodisca vitripennis | reverse complement strand
TTAAGCGGTTTTTATTTGGTCTTGATTACAAAACTGGCTAAATTTCCTACTTAAATGTTTTAATTTCACGTGGAGTTATCAAAACTCATTTAGAAATTGTCTTCAGGGAAGTTTTATTCAAGTATTATACATTTTTTTTACCGATATTTTCCCAACTAAAAATCTATTGCTTCATCTCGCTTATAAATTGTTATCTTCCTTGAAAATTCATATCGTGATCTTTAGAAAGCTGTACATTACAATGAGGGTCAAAGAGTTCACTAAAAACTAGTAATGAAACATAGTTACTTTCTTGACCTAAAACCCTTATACTCCATCTGCTTTATTCTTTGGAGGTGATAACGCAGCGCCTTCAATTTTTATTTATGCCTTCTGCAAAGCCTGCGGCAAGACTTCTTGCATTGTAGCTGGAAAGGGCTGATTTAAAGTTAGAAAGGAGGGTTATCTAAGTTTACATTGAATAAATTGTAATTTAATTGAAATGAGTAATAATTTATAAGTAATTTAAGATAATCATGATAAGTCCAATCATAATTATCAAAAACTATTTAAAATAATATATTATTGACATTATTGATTTATCACAAAATATGATTGATTTTATTTATATAATATATAAATCATAAGGTTAGGTTTAATAGTTGAGTGATTAAATAATTAAAAGTACAGGTAAGCCAGGGAGGCCACTACAACTCGAGAATGCGCTAAAATCAGATCTTGTCACCGACTTTTAAGATTGACTCTATAATTTTTCATTTTACTGTATGAATGAAAATGTCAAAAGTTGTAAGATTGTACTCAGTTTTTTGCAAATCTGTTTATTCTAATACTTTAACGTGCCATTGTGGTTACCAATAAAACATATTCTCTAACGCTCCGCCAAATCCCTTGGAGTGACCTGCACCACCATTAAACTAAGTGTCGCTTAAAACCCTAGCTTCGTACCAAGTTTCAAGACTTAGGTGTATGTTTTCGTTATATCGTGTACACAGACGGGCAGAAAGAAATACAATTTTTCATATGTCGAGTGATAGTGGTCGCGGTGTCGTTTTAATTCGTCGATGAAATTGTTTGTGGTTACAGGAAATAACTAAACAGCCTAAATTGATACAGTAAAATAATAAACGGCTAACATGGTATGTATCTAACGGAACATTTCGTTATATATTGGTTTTTAACTAAAATAAAAAAAATCTTATACTGGAGTAAAAATAAGTACAAACATGGGAGTTATATCATAAATATATGTATATATCAATAAAATAATAATATAAATAACATAACATTTCATCAGACCTGATATAAATGATTGCTTATTATTTAATAATAAAATCGGCTACAACTAATTAGAATTCTTGAATCACAGCATAAACGGCAATACATTGTAATATATGTTAAAGATACGCACACTCGACCGGACTACCTCGGATACTACTCTTAATATATATATACTGTATTATATATGGGTGTGTGTTTCGTGTGCATGTGCGTGTTTACTGTGTTTCGTACCAACACTATCGTACAAATTAGAACCAAACTGCTATTTAATCAATGATTAATGATTGTCACGAAATTCCACAATGGCCTGAAGAGCATAAATACTTTTTCGGGTATAAACTCTGATACCGCTGTAAACATTATACCAAATGAGTAATAAAGCATGGGATAATTGTTTTCATAGAACTCCACCATGGCAAGTTCCAAAGTGACAGGGGGGGGGGTTTATGTCACTAGCCCACCCATACGTTCTTGTCAATAACTTAATACTGCGTTAGGAAAAAACTCTAACACGACTGTACAAACGAATAATTAATATCGTTATACTTGTTTTAATGGAATTTTGACATGGCCTGAGTAAGAGCCGTTGATATCTACAAAAACAACTTACCTATAACTTGAAATTGTGCATGTGGCTTCACTTGCATAATATGAGGAACACTGAGTGCGATGATGACACATGTCACTCCTTGTGATTTTACTGGGCGATAATTAATATCTATACGGGTACATGTGTCTTATGAATAACCATAATGGCAACGAAAAAGTAGCAGAAAAACAACTAAAGAACTTGATTACCATGAAGTCTAACTAACCATAGTTGAATTACATCACTCAGTAGGCTAATAATACCTCCTTTTGTTTTCAAGAAGATGTAAAAGTTTCTCCGTCGTAGATATTATATCGTTTTATATGTTAATAATTAAATAAACTGTAGTCTTAAGATTTTGCATTGAACCCTATCAAAGCCTGTTACTGGGCGTGTGGTGTTGAGTACTCGTACCTTTCCTTAAAAAACAAAATAATTTCTAAAAAAGCAATTATTGACAATTATTTTGAAAAAATGTATTACGACACAACTTTTATGTTTGAAAAAAAAATGCAAAAACATGTAAATATGGTTGAAAATGTAAATGATGTATTATTAAAGTATTTAATATTCAAAGTGATCCAGGATATTTCCAAATTGTTATATTAATCAATTTATAGAAAATTTAAGGTAGGGAATAGTTAAAAGTTACCCTTTATAGTGAATGACTTCCTTTCTCCAATTTCACTCTATTTGATAGTATAGAGTGTGTTCAAATTTTATACACACTGAAGAGATCTTGGAAACTATAAGAAATAAAAGTAAAGATTAAAACAGACAAAGTTGTGCATAATAATAAGACCAACAAATAATGTGGTCAATTTATTATTGGTAGAGTCGTTAACTAGCTGAAAATTAAATATCAAATCAGGTATACCAACTATCCGAAATATAGAATAAACATTTCTTTGTTTGAAGGTTATTTTTGACGATGGAAGGATTGTGAAGGAAACAGGATTTTTCCGGACATTTGCCATCGTTAAGTGAAACAAGAAAACACTGTTTTCTTGTTTCACTTAACGATGGCAAATGTCCGGAAAAATCCTGTTTCCTTCATAAACATTTCCTTCACACAACCATGAAAACGAGGGTTTAAGAATTATTTCATGAAATTTTTTATTACAATAATTAAAAACTATAACAGAAATTTCATACAGATTTCACGTAAAATACGTTTTAATATAAGGACTAAGAAGAGAGTTGTGACAGTTTGAAGTTTTTTTGTGAAAATCAGTTTTTTGAGCGCAGCGAGTAATGACGCAACCAATAATCAAATTGACATTGACTTGTGGTCGTGTTATTATACACACTTTCTCCATTTAAGCTTTGTGTATTTCATCGTTTTCAAGATCCCTACAGTGAGCATAATATTTAGTACACACTCTATATAGTGCAATAAGTATATATATTAGGCCATATTTTCAGAATAAAGTACGGTGAGTACTGTAGTAATAAGATACTATTATTCCAATTACTTACTATTGACTCTCTCAATTTTCCTAATCAATAGGCTAGTGTTTCATAATCAATTAGGGTTATTCCTGCATGTGTGCAGAAAGAATATGCAGCAAGACACAAAGTCGGGAATAGCTAGAGTTGTTTCGTCTAATATTGGTTGTATTGAGTCTGGTAACTTGTCAGCCTCAGGAGAGGCACTTTTGTAGCTAAAATGGAAAGTTGGGGCAAGTGTCATGGTCCCCGCCAGAGCGTGGTAATTGTAGCATCTAACTACTATACGTTCCATAGCTACTGTTAGTACTTCAGGTACCCTGTCAAGTTAAGCAGTTTGCACATTGGTATCTAAAGTGGAAAGTTGGGGCAAGTGTCATGGTCCCGCCAGAGCGCGGTAATTGTAGCATCTAACTACTATACGTTCCATAGCTACTGTTAGTAGTTCAGGTACCCTGTCAAGTTAAGCAGTTGCACATTGGTATCTAAAGTGGAAAGTTGGGGCAAGTGTCATGGTCCCGCCAGAGCGCGGTAATTGTAGCATCTAACTACTATACGTTCCATAGCTACTGTTAGTAGTTCAGGTACCTTGTCACCTTCAGCAGTAGTACATTGGTATCTAAAGTGGAAAGTTGGGGCAAGTGTCATGGTCCCGCCAGAGCGTGGTAATTGTAGCATCTAACTACTATACGTTCCATAGCTACTGTTAGTACTTCAGGTACCCTGTCAAGTTAAGCAGTTGCACATTGGTATCTAAAGTGGAAAGTTGGGGCAAGTGTCATGGTCCCGCCAGAGCGCGGTAATTGTAGCATCTAACTACTATACGTTCCATAGCTACTGTTAGTAGTTCAGGTACCTTGTCACCTTCAGCAGTAGCATATTGGTATCTAAAGTGGAAAGTTGGGGCAAGTGTCATGGTCCCGCCAGAGCGCGGTAATTGTAGCATCTAACTACTATACGTTCCATAGCTACTGTTAGTAGTTCAGGTACCTTGTCACCTTCAGCAGTAGCATATTGGTATCTAAAGTGGAAAGTTGGGGCAAGTGTGATGGTCCCGCCAGAGCGTGGTAATTGTAGCATCTAACTACTATACGTTCCATAGCTACTGTTAGTACTTCAGGTACCCTGTCAAGTTAAGCAGTTGCACATTGGTATCTAAAGTGGAAAGTTGGGGCAAGTGTCATGGTCCCGCCAGAGCGCGGTAATTGTAGCATCTAACTACTATACGTTCCATAGCTACTGTTAGTACTTCAGGTACCCTGTCAACTTAAGCAGTCGCACATTGGTATCTAAAGTGGAAAGTTGGGGCAAGTGTCATGGTCCCGCCAGAGCGTGGTAATTGTAGCATCTAACTACTATACGTTCCATAGCTACTGTTAGTACTTCAGGTACCCTGTCAAGTTAAGCAGTTGCACATTGGTATCTAAAGGGAAAGTTGGGGCAAGTGTCATGGTCCCGCCAGAGCGTGGTAATTGTAGCATCTAACTACTATACGTTCCATAGCTACTGTTAGTAGTTCAGGTACCTTGTCACCTTCAGCAGTAGCATATTGGTATCTAAAGTGGAAAGTTGGGGCAAGTGTCATGGTCCCGCCAGAGCGTGGTAATTGTAGCATCTAACTACTATACGTTCCATAGCTACTGTTAGTACTTCAGGTACCCTGTCAACTTAAGCAGTCGCACATTGGTATCTAAAGTGGAAAGTTGGGGCAAGTGTCATGGTCCCGCCAGAGCGTGGTAATTGTAGCATCTAACTACTATACGTTCCATAGCTACTGTTAGTACTTCAGGTACCCTGTCAACTTAAGCAGTCGCACATTGGTATCTAAAGTGGAAAGTTGGGGCAAGTGTCATGGTCCCGCGAGAGCGTGGTAATTGTAGCATCTAACTACTATACGTTCCATAGCTACTGTTAGTAGTTCAGGTACCTTGTCACCTTCAGCAGTAGCATATTGGTATCTAAAGTGGAAAGTTGGGGCAAGTGTCATGGTCCCGCCAGAGCGTGGTAATTGTAGCATCTAACTACTATACGTTCCATAGCTTCTGTTAGTACTTCAGGTACCTTGTCAAGTTAAGCAGTTGCACATTGGTATCTAACGTGGAAAGTTGGGGCAAGTGTCATGGTCCCGCCAGAGCGCGGTAATTGTAGCATCTAACTACTATACGTTCCATAGCTACTGTTAGTAGTTCAGGTACCTTGTCACCTTCAGCAGTAGCATATTGGTATCTAAAGTGGAAAGTTGGGGCAAGTGTCATGGTCCCGCCAGAGCGCGGTAATTGTAGCATCTAACTACTATACGTTCCATAGCTACTGTTAGTAGTTCAGGTACCTTGTCACCTTCAGCAGTAGCATATTGGTATCTAAAGTGGAAAGTTGGGGCAAGTGTGATGGTCCCGCCAGAGCGTGGTAATTGTAGCATCTAACTACTATACGTTCCATAGCTACTGTTAGTACTTCAGGTACCCTGTCAAGTTAAGCAGTTGCACATTGGTATCTAAAGTAGAAAGTTGGGGCAAGTGTCATGGTCCCGCCAGAGCGCGGTAATTGTAGCATCTAACTACTATACGTTCCATAGCTACTGTTAGTACTTCAGGTACCCTGTCAACTTAAGCAGTCGCACATTGGTATCTAAAGTGGAAAGTTGGGGCAAGTGTCATGGTCCCGCCAGAGCGTGGTAATTGTAGCATCTTACTACTATACGTTCCATAGCTACTGTTAGTACTTCAGGTACCCTGTCAAGTTAAGCAGTTGCACATTGGTATCTAAAGTGGAAAGTTGGGGCAAGTGTCATGGTCCCGCCAGAGCGTGGTAATTTTAGCATATAACTACTATACGTTCAATAGCTACTGTTAGTACTGTTCAGGTGCCTTGTCAACTTCAGCAGTAGCATATTGCTGTCTAAAGTGGAAAGTTGGGGCAAGTGTCATGGTCCCGCCAGAGCGCGTTAATTATAGCATCTAACTACTATACGTTCCATAGCTACTGTTAGCTGTTAAAGTGCCTTGTCACCTTCAGCAGTAGTACATTGGTGTCTAAAGTGGAAAGTTGGGGCAAGTGTCATGGTCCCGCCAGAGCGCAGTAATTGTAGCATCTAACTACTATACGTTCCATAGCTACTGTTAGTACTTCAGGTATCTTGTCAACTTCAGCAGTAGCATATTGCTGTCTAAAGTGGAAAGTTGGGGCAAGTGTCATGGTCCCGCCAGAGCGCGGTAATTGTAGCATCTAACTACTATACGTTCCATAGCTACTGTTAGTACTTCAGGTACCCTGTCAAGTTAAGCAGTTGCACATTGGTATCTAAAGTGGAAAGTTGGGGCAAGTGTCATGGTCCCGCCAGAGCGTGGTAATTTTAGCATATAACTACTATACGTTCAATAGCTACTGTTAGTACTTCAGGTATCTTGTCAACTTCAGCAGTAGCATATTGCTGTCTAAAGTGGAAAGTTGGGGCAAGTGTCATGGTCCCCGCCAGAGCGCGGTAATTATAGCATCTAACTACTATACGTTCCATAGCTACTGTTAGCTGTTAAAGTGCCTTGTCACCTTCAGCAGTAGTACATTGGTGTCTAAAGTGGAAAGTTGGGGCAAGTGTCATGGTCCCGCCAGAGCGCGTTAATTACACCAACTAACTACTCTTCGTTCCATTGTTTCGTTTTTCTTTAAGCAGCGCAACTTTGTCTCAGTATTAACTTCTTCACAAAGTCCGTTAACTATTTAACAGAAACAAAAAACTAACAAGAAAAATAGACAATTTTGTAGTATATTTGGTACCTTGTATTTAGTTATTACTAATTGTATTTTTAAAAACAATTTTGAAATAATAGTAAATTGTTTATTATTGAAACAGAGTAAATTTTATCCATATTAAACATTTAAATAATTAACAAAATAACCAACGTTTACTATTATTTCAAAATTGACGTTAAAGATACATTTGGTCTTAAATACGTAAAATTTACTACAACATATTTTTGTTATTGGTTTAGCGTTAGTGTAGCCTACCTCTCTCGGAGCTGAGAAAAGTTTATTTTTGTCTCACTGTGTACCCGCACTACTATGCCAAAAACGAACTGATCTATAGATTTGGAGTTTTGCTTGTAGGGTTCATTTATAAGTTAGTGGCACAGTTCTTTTTGGATTTATCACTATCTGAAAACCTGAACTTAAATGTTCAAGAGCAATAACAAGTAGCTCCTATTTTGCTTTTGGAAAAATAAATCCGTGTCTATAGGCTCATTGCCTTACATCTCTACTTGAGTTTATGTTTAAATCATTTTGAACTTATTTACTCATTACTTACCTAATTAAGTTTGTACTTCTCAACTACCGTGTCTATTTAATTTCTTGTCGAGTCATCACAATAATACCACATTTCGAGTCTCTTAGATAACAATCGAAGTATAATAAATTCGGTCTTAAAGTTTTTCAAACATCACATAAAAAATACAAATTATACGATTGCATGTAGTCTTATACAAACTCGACACAGCATCCGATCACTTTTACTATATGTGGAGAAAACTATCACGGCCATTCTTCCGACCAAAACAAAAACTAAACCATTATCTATAAAATACTAACAACACATATCTTAAGCTTATATCCCCCTATTTTTGTATATTACTCAGGGGTAATAGCAATAATATGTTTTAGATTTGGTTTTTGCTTAATCCCTTTTACAGAATTTGTTCTTTTGTTGCTTTGAGATTATATATCTCTCATTCACACTTAATATGTTTTACAACTTTGTCAAATATACAACTATCCGCTTTCAAATGTCTAAAATAAAGTAATAGAAGTAGGAACGCGGAAATACTAAAGTAAAAGCTGGTATAAAGGCAGGACACCTAACCTAATGAAGTGTCCCTCTCAAGTCCATTACAGCAGCTTTTAGCGGCAGAGTGGTCTGTGACAACAGCTGTTTAACTCTGCACGTTCTCTCTTCTTTCATCGTTTTCTCTTCTTTTATCTGCCCCTCCCTAATAGAGGATTTTCTGTGATTTAATCCACAAAGGCATATCGTATTATCATTTCGTCGGAGTATAAGTTACAGTGTTGAAATATGATATCCATACAAATATGAATGTTTGTATTGAAATTCTCTGAATTTATCATTTTGAAGCGTGAAGAAGAAATAACTTTCAAATTTTCATCAATGGGTGGATTTTATATAATTTCTCCCGCTTATTGAAGTACCGGGAGAGTATTAGCATAAGAGCTCAGTAGCAGGAGAGTACTAGTAGCAATATAGCTCATTCCCGGAGGAGTATTAGCAGAAAATATCTCATTCTCGGAGGAGTATTAGCAACAGTACAGTATATGTATGTCCGGAAGATTATTAGCAGCAGCATAGCTCGGTCTCGGAGGAGTATTAGCAGCAGTATATGTATGTCCGGAAGATTATTAGCAGCAGCATAGCTCGGTCACGGAGGAGTATTAGCTGCAGTATAACTCAGTTCCCGGAGAGTACAGCAGCAGTATAGCTCATTCTCGAAGGAGTATTAGCAGCAAATATCGCATTCTCGGAGGAGAATTAGCAGCAGTATAGGACATAGGTATATTCGGGAGAATACTAGCTGCAGCATAGCTCGGTCTCGGAGGAGTATTAGCGTTAGTATAGGTATGTCCGGAAGATTATTAGCAGCAGCATAGCTCGGTCTCGGAGGAGTATTAGCAGCAGTATATTTATGTCCGGAAGATTATTAGCAGCAGCATAGCTCGGTCTCGGAGGAGTATTAGCAGTAGTGTAGGTATGTCCGGAAGATTATTAGCAGCAGCATAGCTCGGTCTCGGAGTAGTATTAGCAGCAGTATATGTATGTTCGGGGGAATATTAGTAGCAGCATAGCTCGGTCTCGGAGGAGTATTAGCAGCAGTATGTGTGTTCGGGAAAATATTAGTAGCAGCATAGCTCGGTCTCGGAGGAGTATTAGCAGCAGTATAAATCAGTTCCTGGAGAGTATCAGTAGCACTATCACAGTATTTGTATAGTTTAGGTACAGATAAATTACAAATGGTATTCTTTGTTTTTTAAAAACCTAATTTGTTCAATGTACAAAATTTGGCGCTCTCTCTCTCTCTCTCTCTCTCTCTCTCTCTCTCTCTCTCTCGCCCCCCCAAACTATTTATAAACACGTTTATTACTTTCCAATAGATCTCTCGAGCGAGTACATTTATACAGTAGTCTCAGAACCTCCTTTTCCTTGTTCCTATACCAAACACCACTTAACTCATCCTGTCTCTTCTTTCCTATATTCTCATAGATTTCTCCAATGATTCCAGCACATTGGTTATGTAACAGGCCTATTTTAACTTGACAAAAACAAAATGACTGTCTTATGGTAATAAACATTTACAATTCTGAGTAGTAAACCATGTCACCAAGATATGTTTAAATAATAATGTATGCTCGGGGAAAACCACAAAAACAGGAATTCACCAATACTTCTTCTTGTTTTCATGCCGCCATTTCTGATTCGATTAATATTTTAAGATGTGGTTTGTGGTATACAACTAAATGAGTCCTTTAAAATGAGTTTCCTATGACACCCTCCACGGGTCGTTGCCCCACCTCCCCCCCCCCCACAATGTCTGCGTGTAATGGTTATTGCCTTAAAGAGTTGTTAATGTAGCTTATAACACTGTTCAAAGTGTATACATTATATCTGTACCGGTTTGAGAAAAGGCGTTTCCAAACTTTTCAAACATACCGTGAATACATACATTTGTACATATAATACAACTACTAGTAAACATTATAAGTAAAAACAAATACACACACATTACGTTGTGTATAGTTTATGTTACATAAACATATACAAAGTGCTAGCAGTTGAATTCTTGCCAATGCAACTACTCCAACATAGAGGAAACATTATTCGGAGAACAAGCTCAAAAAATATATGTATTTTAAATACTGGAATTATCCACAGTCATAAAACATATTAAAAAAGAGACCCTGATATTAGCAGTTACACAGACGATGGTAACATTTGTTTACCAACAAAACTATAACTCTTGTAAAAAACGTAGAACTGTTCACATATAAAAATGTTTGATGCATACTAAAATACAAAGCAATATAACTCAGAGCTATATCTGTACGGTTTTCCCCCCAAAAGTGCTGTATTTTACATATTATTTCATTGATATTAAGGAGTATAATATAGTGACATTTCCGCAAGAAATGCGTGCTTAACAGTTTGAAACTATTATGTTACCAAAAATGTAGTCGACAAAGTCATGTCTTTCTGCAGCCTTGAGGTGACATTAGCACGATGCCGACTTGACATTTCTGGTAAAAATGTAAAACCGACAAATAACACAATTAATCCACGCAGTGACGGCTGTATTATGGCATGTAAGGCCTCAGGAGCAAATAAAACTGTCCTGGTAACACGATAGTACCGTTATGAGTGCTGTTTGCAGGCCTGCTAACTAATTTAAACTGTTAAACATCGTGTTCTAGGATTTGAACTGACGAAAATGACAATTTTTGGGCGTAGATGAGCATCCAGGAGCTTCAAATTGTACATTCATCCAATAAATATGTTCAGTTCGATCAAGAACAACTTTTACTACTTCACTATGTTCCTTATAAGGTGTTTAAAATCGACCATTAGAGAAAGTATTGAACGAAGTGGCTTTCCCAAAATCCAGTTCCACCCAACTCGTTGAGAATAGTTTAATGAGTTTTAAAAGTATAGAGTGTGTCGCAACACGGATTTTGGGTTTGGTTTGGTAGCTTTTCAAACGTGTCTGTGTGCTAAGACAAATTGTCTGTAAACCAAAGTCATTTCAAATAAACCATGCTTGTAAGTACGGGTAATTTTTCTTTTTTAGAGTATATATAGATTGTTTCATTTTTTAACATCATGAATAAATAAATGATAATTCTACGATCATAGTATTCGTATTTATTTATTTGATTGTACTTTATTATAAAAAAAATAAATCATATGTTTCGTTTACATTTCTTCAATACAGCATATTCACGACACATTATTTATAAATATAAAGAAAATACTTTTCATTTTTTAATTTGTCAAAAGTATGTCGATCCCAAAATGTACACCAAACAATAAAAACAGCAAAATATTTTAAATTTTTTCATAGAAGTGAAGTCTACGAAAAATATAACTAAATTTTGATTTAAAAATAAAAATAAAATAAACATAAAAGATAAAGATAAAATAAAAAGATAACAAAGCTGAAAACTGCGTAGATATGTGCCACTTAAAAGGATTCCTGTCATTCAATTTTAAGTAGTATTAAACATGAGAAACAAATTTTCTCTTCTATTTCTTGAACATATAACCCAGATCTATATCTGTATGATTTTACCCGAAAATTGCTGTATGTACATAAAGGTCCAATTCACCATGTTGCAAATTGTTAGAGTAAAAGGAAATTACAATTTAGAGAGATGAAATTAAAAATACTAACAAATTTGTCTTCAACATCTCATCTACGTTTCTGTATAATTGTTTGAAATCCTGTGTAGCAAGACATTTGTATTATTTCGTTTATGGCAAAGTTTAAGTTAAACAAGGTAATGGAGGAAGTTGGAAGCATAGAGATTTTCAACTCTCGGACAGGATCGTCAGCGTCAAAGAGATGTAACGTAGTCAAGTAGCGGTTACAAGAAGCTCGATAAACCGCAGACTTTACTTGAGAAAGGAGGATTTGTCCCGAAAGGAGTCTAGATTAGCAGCCAATACGGCGAGTCGCAGGTCGCGGAGCTAATCTTGCCTGATGAAAAGACTTAAAGACTTTGAGCCGAATCGCGGTAAGTCTTCCAATCTTCTCAAGTCCACCTGAAAGGACTACGTCATTGCCAATTCCTCGTCGATTTCTGTAGTAGCTACAAACCACGTATTCTACGTAATACGTATATTACGTAATCTACTTAGTTTCTCTACCTCATCAAATATGAGTAACCGCTTAGGAATATTTGAATTAATTTAAAGGCAACAACTCTCAATTATACATTATTTACATTTATTTATATTGTATACAAATCTAACTGCGCGCGTGCGTGCGTGTGCGTGTGCGTGCGTGCGTGTGCGTGTGTGTGCGTGCGTGTGTGTGTGTGTGTGGTGTGTGTGTGTGTGTGTGTGTGTGTGTGTGTGTGTGTGTGTGTGTGTGTGTGTGTGTGTGTGTGTGTGTGTGTGTGTGTGTGTGTGTGTGTGTGTGTGTGTGTGTGTGTGTGTGTGTGTGTGTGTGGTGTGTGTGTGTGTGTGTGTGTGTGTGTGTGTGTGTGTGTGTGTGTGTGTGTGTGTGTGTGTGTGTGTGTGTGTGTGTGTGTGTGTGTGTGTGTGTGTGTGGTGTTTTATTTAATCACGTAAAAACTACAGGATCGATTGTAATAACATTTTAAGTAGACATTCTTAGGATTACATATACAGGCATAATCCTACTTAGATATCCCTTCTGGCTACGGCCCAATGGTCTTGAAAATTCCTTTTTTGGCTTAATCAACAAGACAGTAAATGTTGTTTTAATCACCTTTCTAAGTAAATGACACTTTACAGATTTCATGTAAACGTGTAGAACCTTTTCATTGTCTTTTTGTTTCTATTTGGATTTTATTAAACTGCAGTAAAAGCCACGTAACATCATAAGTGTGTTAACTGAAAAAATAACACTTCGACTTTAGTCTCCCTTTAGACTACACAGGCCTAAAATAATTCAATTGTTACTGAAATCGTTAAAAAATATTTCTTAGAAAATCATGGAATACTGGAGCTAAATTAGATAAATTTCAGAATTTCGTATAAAAAACTGTTTTCGCTCTACGACTTCAATTTACCTTCTTTAAATTTAAATCTAAAATTGATAAATAGGTTGGGATATCTTTCAGTGATTGTTTGGAATGCCATTTACTAATAATATGCTAATATTGTTCCTGTTTTTCTAAATTACATTTTGTTAGCAGCTAACTGCTATTTACTTATAATTTTTAAAGAAGGATGGAATAATTTATAATTTTAGTAAACATTAATGGAATAAACAATTATTTGACTCATTATTTGTATATCTATTAATTAATTATTTAAATCCGTACATAACAAGTAACCTATTTCCTTTTGACTGTTTTTACAAGGAAGATTTTGAATTTTACAATTTACAACGATCAGATCCACAATGAAGGTTTCTTTAATTTAATATCTATATAATACCTATATCCGTGAAATTTTCTCTTAATTTTATGTAAATACATTTTGGTAGAGTGTTATAATTTTTCTTGTTAGAGCACCAATTTGTCTAGGATCCTCCAAAATGTAGTTATGAAAAATCTAAATTCAGACAGTGTAAACATAGTTTTATGGTGGATAATATTATAAAATCTGATACTTAGTATGAATACACTTCAATATTCCAGGTGAATAAAACTATAAACTATTCTGAGTATACATTTCGATTATTCGATGTTTTTATTTCTCTACTGTTAATACTACAGTTATACTGTAATAATACCTGCATGTGTATTTCTTTCGATAGTATTGTTTTTTCTGACTTAATTCGAAACCTTAGGATTTTAAAGGAAATTTGAGGCGTAAACCGGTCTGTAGTTCAGGATGTTTTGCCCCAGCTGGTAATAGTGCTAAGATGTGGAAGATTATGAAGTGAAAACCCTCAAGGTTCCTTCAATTTATATTGTGCAGTACTTCTCTAATCTTGACTCATCTTATACAAGGTGGACCACGCTACACAGTATGTTGCTTCACAAGTTTAATTGAAGCTGCGTTCAAAAATTCAAGTCTATATCTACAATGTGTTAGTATGTTACGTGTTAAATTTCACACTTCTGTTTACATATTACACTTTTCTATGATTTTCTCGCTGTCATTATGGTTTCTTATAGGACCGATTTAAAAGTATTTCAGCGACTCCGACAAATCCCATGGAGTGACATACACCATCATTGAACTCGATGTTACATGTATAAAATTAAAGCTTCGTGCAAACTGTAAGGTCTACAGGTCCGTTCATTTTTAAAATATCGTGTGTATAGAAGGACAAAAATTAATTTTTTTCCAACCCCTCTAGTGTTAGGCTTTGCTGAGCGTTATAGCCAACCTATACTAAATCCTACCACGCTGCGTCACCTTCCTCACTTTTTGTACTAAAAAATTGTTTCTTCACTTATGACGCGATGATGTTTTCCTCTCATTTCACATAATACTAAAAGAAACTTAACATTCCTTCCGGAGTGATATATTCAGGATAGTAAAGTTGGGAGTGGAGGCTACCTCCTGCCCAGTAGGGAGAGATGGCACACCTCAGTCACGTTAATTTGGAAGAAGGGGTGGCTAGCATTATTACAGACTTTTGCAATTAATTAGGCCAGAAGATGGTACTACCTCGTTACATGGTATATGTGACATTGAAATTGTTGGTGTATATGTCTAAATTAGTACCAAGCCTCCCTCACCTAGTCCAACACTAACCTTCCATAATAACCATACCTATCACTTAATCCTTTTACTCCACCAGAATATCTAGACCTGTTAGTGATGTTTCGCTCCTGGACTTCCATTGTGTTGACAGGTGCAAGAGACAACATCGGTTTTGCTGAACACAGTGTAGGTTCACTAAGCCCTTCAAGTGAATATTACTGTTTGAAGATGATAAGGTATTCCGCTTTATGTTGAAAGGTAACTAACTACTGGGACTCTGTAATATAAAAGGAAAGATTCGCGATGTGAGAATGACTTTCCTGCCGGAATTGATTACGAGTAGATATGAATATGCCGATTCTGGCGCACTTTTGGGACAGTCAGAAAATCAATGTAAAATACTGTCCATTGAACAATAAACAAATCTAAGAAATCTAACAGGAAAGCACGAATGTTAAATAACCGAATCTTTAGCTGTTTTACTGTTCAATGTTTGCTTCTACATTTATAAGCTGTTTTAATGAAAAAATCCAGAAATCTCAATGAAAAATCTTTATTCTACAAAGTTAATTGTAACACAGTCTTTATCTTTAATAGTCTTCTTTCCAGTAACAACCAAGTGTAATTTTTCATGTTTATTCAATTCTTTAATCTTTTTTTCATCCAAAACAGTCAAAAATCTGTTTAGCAAGTGTACTTTACAATCTTCCAACTCGGCAATTATTGTAAACCCGAATTTATCTTTTATTTTCTCCAAATTAAAAATTTTGTATTTCTTATTTTCTTCTAATTCCATTAATTTCTTGTATTCTTTGAACTTTAAATCACCAACCTTATTCAACTCTTGTAACAGCGCCATTTACATAGAAAAAAATTAATACTTCTACACTTTTAAGGTGAAAAATCAAAACTATACTTCCAAAATACACAAAAAACCGGGGTTTTGACCCTAAAAAACACGGTTTTTTAGGGTCAAAACCACAGCTCTTAAGGTGCATATATACTAGAGTTTTTTTGAAAAATCCTGAAAATCTACTGAATTTCTCTAATTATTGCGAATTTTTAGCTTTAAAGTTGATAATGTGAAACGATATTTCTCGAAAAATCACTACAAAATTGAAATTTAAAAAATCTCTAAATAAAATTTTTTCTATATAAATAGAAGAATCTACAGCTGTTTTACAACAATTTGTGCTGATTTGTGTAAAATTCTAGTAAAATTCTCCACTTTTCAAAGTGTTAGTTAAACAAATTTTTCTTCTTTAAATAGAAGAATCAAAGGCTGTTCAACCATAAATTGTGCTGATTTTTATCAAATTTTGATAAAAATCCTTAGAAATATACTGAATTATTGCTATTTTTCAGCTTAATAAAAAGATATTTTACTAAATAGTAAAAACTTGGCACATTCAAATTTTCCCTATTTAAATGGAGAGGAAAAAGGTATCATGTCCATACTGCAAAAAAGATGTTTTCATCATTACACCAGGCATTATAATTCAAAGAATCATCTAAAAAAACAAAGAAATTTATAATAAAGAATTGAATTATTTGAGGACTTGGGCTAAAGATAATCAAATCGATGGTCACGAGAAGATGTACAATATAGAAAAATTGCGTGAACTAAAGAAAAATTTTAAGGAAAGTAAAAAAGATCTCAATCTATTTAATGATGAGAAAATTAATTCAATAGCTGAAAAATTGGCTATCGAAACTAACGACAAAACTAAGTCAGAAATGATCGAAGAAATTGATAAAACGCTTAATGAAAAACCTGAAAATATCATTGATGTCGAAGTTTTATCCTCTATCCATGGTCTTTTCAAGCAATACATTTTAACGAATTTAAATGAAAATTTCATGTCAATTTACAAATATCTTTCTATTTTGCGTCCAGAAATTAAAAGTTTAATCGAAAAATTTCAAGAAACCGTTAAAAATATGAAGGGCTATCTCTCTTTAGAATGCGAATACGAACGAACTTTAGTGAACGGTGAAACACAAACTTGCCCAATGTACTTTACTATAAAAGCAGACGAGATCTTTGACATAAACGACTTTATTACTAAGCAATTTAATAAATTAACACATCGAGAACAAACGAATCATCCAAATAAAAGGTTCTGGATGGACATTAAAACGCTGCAAACAACTAGTTTTGAGCCTTAATAAACACGAATTTATGAACGCAGGATCATATATCGATTTACCAAAGAAAATCAAAGATAAAAAAGCTTGTATAAATATCAAAAATAAAGATGATTATTGCTTTATTTATTCTATCCGATGCGCTATTGAAAAAACCCGAAAGAGACTGCGAAAGATCAAAACAATATGAAAAATTTGTAAATGACGAGATATTTTCGGGCTTTGAGTATCCAATGTCTTTAAAAGATATACAGTTATTTGAAAAACGAAGTTACAATTCCAAGTACAAATATCCAAAAATGTCTATCAATGTCTACAGTTTTGATGAAAGTATTAAGGTTGTTCCGTTACAAATTTCTGAAAAATATGATGCAGAATTAAATATTGATCTACTGTATGTAAAACAAGAAGACAAATCTCATTTTGTTTTGATAACCGATTTAAGTAGGTTAGTGAGTTCTCAAACATCCAAACATGGACATAAAAATTTTTCTATGTAGGAGATGTTTAAGCCATTTCTACAAATCTAGAGATTTAGCAGACCATTTAGAAATTTGTAAAAATCACGAAGTTTGTAAGCCAATTATGCCATTTCCAGGTCAAACAACTAAATTTACTAATTATCAAAAGAAGTTTAGCCATCCGTACGTTATTTATATGGATTTTGAAAGCATATTAGAGAAGATTCCCACATGCAAGAACAATCCACAAAGATCGACTACAACCAAGATTCAGAGGCACATTCCTTATGGTTTTACTCTATATTTAGTGTCGAATGTGACCAATCGCATGTACAAACCGATATGTTATCGTGCCAAAAATGAAGAAGATTTGAAAAACGTCCCAACAAAATTGTTTGAAGAACTCAATAAATTATCGAAATACATAGCGAAAAAATATAATTCTAAGAACATGAAACCTATGAAATTGACAGAAGAAGAAGAAATTTCGTATCAAAATTCAAACGTTTGTCATATCTGTGAATGGTCTGCTTATGATGTTGGGTCAATTCAGTATGGTTTTACTCCTGATAGTTGGAAAGATAAGAGTTATAATAAAGTGAGAGATCATTGTCATTTAACCGGCAAGTTTCGAGGCGCAGCTCATGCATGTTGCAATCTAAATTTGAAATTTCCTCAGAATATTCCCGTTTTCTGCCACAATATGTCAAATTACGATACTCATTTGTACATAAAAGAATTGGCTAAACAATATGGAAATGTTGATTTGATTGCAAACACCGATGAAAAATATATAAATTATTCTGTAAATTCTGGATATGGCTATGAATTCGAAGGTGATAAGCCAAGAAAATTCATCAAGTTTTCGTTTGTAGACACGTTCAGATTCATGGCCTCGTCTATAGAAAAGTTAGCTAAAAATCTAAAGAGAGAAGACTTCAAACATACAAATCATTTTATACAAGATGGACTGAATGAGATAATAGAAAGACAGCCAAATGACGACGACGAGATTTTTTAAAATTCTATCTGGAAAAGGAATATTTCCCTATGAATTTATCGACAGTATTGAAAAACTTGATTACACAGAAGAATTGAGAATTCAAGATTTCTATTCACTTTTGACAGATGAGAGCATATCTGAGAAAGATTTTCAACACTACTTAAATGTTTGGAACAAATTAAAAGAGAAAAATCTAGGAAATTACTCTGATTTCTATAACATTCAAGATGTTCTATTGCTCGCTGATATCTTTGAAAATTTTAGGAATATTTGTTTGAATTGCTATAAGCTTGATCCAGCACACTATCTAACAGCTCCCAGTCTTGCATGGGATGCTATGTTAAAATTAACGAAGATAGAATTACAATTAATTAGTGATTATAATATGTATTTGATGATCGAAAAAGGTATTCGCGGAGGCATTTCTCAGTGTATTAAACGATATGTGAAAGCAAATAACAAATATTTAAAAGATTTTGATAAGACAAAGCCCGAAAACTATTTACTCTATCTCGATGCTAATAACCTTTATGGGTATGGCCTCATGCAAAATTTACCATATAACGAAATCAAGTGGATGGATCCTAAAACGTATACAAAAGAAGAGTGGCAAGAAACAATTTTTAGAACTCACTGGCGACGAAGATTATGGCTATATTCTCGAAGTCGATCTTGGATATCCAACAAATTTACATGAACATCACAAGGATTTACCTCTTGCTCCAGAACATTTTAAAAACAAACTTTGCACAACTCTACTGGATAAAACTGAATACGTTGTTCATTCGAGAAATTTGAAGTTCTATTTGGAACAAGGTATGATTTTGAAACATGTGAATAGAGTTATTGCATTCGATCAGAAGCCTTTTATGAAAGAATACATTGATTTTAACACAAACATGAGAACCAAAGCTACAAGCGACTTTGAAAAGGACTTTTATAAGCTGATGAACAACTCAGTTTTTGGAAAATCTATGGAAAATGTGAGAAACAGATGTGATATTAAGCTTGGAAATGAAGAATTTTCAATGAAACAAGCTAAGAAAACAAATTTCAAATGCTTTAACATCTTTGACGACAACTGTATAGCGAGTCACATGTACAAACAAAAGGTTAAATTTAACAAACCGATTTACATAGGATTTTCAGTTCTCGACCTCTCAAAATTGCTAATGTACGAGTTTTATTACAACAAATTAAAGAAGTTTGATCCAGATTTGAATCTGTGTTACATGGATACAGACAGTTATTTTCTAGAATTGAAACGAGATCCTTTTTAAAATTATTAAAGAAAATATAGATGACTTTGATACAAGTGATTATCCAAAAGATCATGAATGTTTCACTACTAAAAATAAGAAGGTAATAGGGAAATTCAAAGATGAGTTAAATAGCGAAGTTTTAGAAGAATTTTGTGGTTTAAGGTCTAAGATGTACTCGTACAAATATCTAGATAAAAACCCAGTTAGGTGTAAAGGAATTAAGAGAAGCGTTGTAAATAAAACAATAAATATCGAAAACTTGAAGAGATGTTTGTTCGAAGATAAAGAAGAATTTAGGGAGATGACAGTCATCAAAAGTTATAAACATGAGTTGTACACTGTTACCATAAACAAGTTAGCACTGAACGCTAAAGATGATAAGAGAATTGTCCTAGAAAATAAGATCGATACAGTACCGTATGGCTATAAAAATGAAGCAAAATCTGATATATTAGACGAATTAAATAAACTTGGAAACTTTGATATGTAAATGGAAGATGATTTAATTCACTGTCACAAGTGTAAAAAGAAAACGAAAAATATAGATTCAAAAATCGTTCAAACTCAAAATGGATTGTATAGAATTGCAGCAAAAATGTTCAAAATGTAAGACAAATAAGAGTAAATTTATAAAGAATCCTTATGAAAAACAAGTAAAGAAAGAATCTAAGAATAAGGAAGAAATCGAGATTGAAGCTAGAGAAATTCATGCACCAGTACGAAAAAAGTTTAAAAAGAGGAAAATTATAACATTAGGAATTGACGATTTATGGGCAGCAGATTTAGTTATAATGTCTAACTATTCAGATCAAAATAATGGATTCAAGTATATGTTAAATGTTATTGATAATTTCTCAAAATATGCTTGGTCAAGAGCTATCAAAAGAAAAAACGGTAAAGATGTTTCAAAAGCCTTCGAAGATATAGTAAAAGACGCGATAAAGATCAATCACAAACCACCAAATCTACTTCATACAGATAAGGGTTTAGAGTTTAAAAATAAAGAATTTAACGAAGTTTTGAGAAAATACAAACATTAAGATTTATCATACTGAAAACGAAGAGAAATCAAGTATTGTAGAGAGATATAACAGAACTCAAAATGAAAGAATGAAGGTTCTTTTTGAGATTAATAAAAACTTTAAATGGATCGATATTCTTCAAGAAATCGTAAAGAAATATAACGATACTGTTCATAGCACAATCAAAAATGAAGCCTAAAGACGTAGATAAAGATGCAGAAAAAGAGTTATTAGAGTCGGTTTTTAAGTATGTTCCACCTGAAATTCACACGAAAACTAAATTTAAAGTCAATGATCATGTAAGAATTGTTAGTAAAAAAACAAACATTTTCGAACAAATATAAGAACAATTGGTCAAGAGAAATCTTTGTGATTTATCAAATTAATAACACAGATCCTGTAACTTATAGTATAAAAGATTTAAATAATGAAGAAATAACCGGAAAGTTTTACGAATATGAATTGAGAAAGTCAAAAACTGTAATTTTTTCTATATAAATGGCGCATCAAAAGAAATGTACAAAGTGCAAAGAATTTAAAGATTTAAATGAATTTTATAAAGATAAAAATAGGAAAGATGGAATGCATTATAATTGCAAAGATTGTGAAAGGGAATATCATAAAGAATTATATGATAAAATAGAAAAATTAACTTTGGAAGATAAAGAATGTCTTAAATGTAAAGAAACTAAAAAAATTTCAGAGTTTAATAGTGATCACTATAGTAGAGATAAGAAAGACTCATATTGTAAAGATTGTGTAAAGAAGAATCACCATAGATTATATTATGAAGATACTCAATGTGAATGTGGAAGAACTATAAAATGGTTAAATAATTATCAAAAACATTTACAAACAAAATATCATAATTCAAGAGTTTAACATTTTCATCGTGTAATAATTTTTTCTATATAAATGGAGTCTCAAAAGAAATGTACAAAGTGTCAAGAAGAGAATATAAAAGACTGTTATTGTAAGGAATTATACGTTAAAATGGACAAATTAACTTTAGAAGAAAAAAATTGTTACTTTTGTAAAGAAATTAAAAATATTTCTGAATTTAATAACTGGCAGTATAGTAAAGATAGAAAAGATGCTTTTTGCAAAGATTGTGCTAAAAAAATTTTCAGCGAAAGTTATAAAAACGAAATGCCTTGTGAATATGAAAAAAAGATTTTACAATGGTTACCTAGTTATGCTAAACATTTACAAACAAAATATAATAAATCGAGAGTTTTTAGTAAAATTTAGAAACATTTTCATCGTGTAATTTAGATATTCTATAAATCAGTCGAGATTCTGCCATATTTGTAGTAAAATGATTTCCGTTGTATAAAATATTCAAAGATTCTTTCATTTGGTTATACAGATTGATAGAATTTGGTTCGTCATCAATGAACAAAATCTCTAATTCAGGATAATTTATTTTTAGATGTTTTAATCGGTTTGGTATTTCTCGTTTCTTCTGAGCTCTGATAACATAATAAGGCCATTCCCACATGTGATTCTTCTTAATTA
Organism: Homalodisca vitripennis; assembly: GCF_021130785.1. Classification (NCBI taxonomy): domain Eukaryota; kingdom Metazoa; phylum Arthropoda; class Insecta; order Hemiptera; family Cicadellidae; genus Homalodisca; species Homalodisca vitripennis. The sequence goes on along the minus strand of NW_025781003.1, from coordinate 21,122 downwards.
ATACAAAAACATGGTGCTTTTTCTTATCAAAATTTTTACATATCATATCTCTCTTCATTAATTCCATTCGCAATTCTTGATTCTCTATTTTCAAGGATTTCATTTGACCTGAAATTTGTAACTGTTTTATTTCATCTTTTAACTGCTTATTTTCGTTTTCGAGTTTGTACTCACCATATTTTCTAATGGAAGGTAATACTTCTTTCGTAACCCAATTTTTAAACAATTTCGCTTCTGGTTTATGCGATCTCAAAATTAAAGAATAAAGTCCAGATTCATTAACGAAAACAGTGTTATTTTGGAAGTTTGAAGGTAAGCTATTTATAGCCCCCCTTATATTTAGATTAAAATAGAAGTTTTTATCATCTTCGTCAACGTTTATTCTGATCGTTTGCATAGTATTTTCATATTCTAGAATTTTTGCTACGTCTTTAGCCTTAAACCAGATCACATTGTTTTCGTCAACAATCGTAAAGATATGTTTGTTATTGAATTTTAGTTGATTATTGAGTAGGTCTACAACTGACTCCATTTAGATAGAAAAGAAATTTAACTAGTAATTTTTATTTTGAGAATAAAGGCCAGATTCATTAACGAAAACAGTGTTTTTTTGAAAGTTTGAAGGCGGGGGCGAATCACCCCTACCTTCAGAATGTATGTTTTCGAAGCTTTTTTTATATTTTTCTTTGACATGTTCTTTAATTGCTTTCTTCGTATCTTTATATTCTAACACCTCTGCAACATCTTTCGCCTTAAACCAAAATTCATTATTTTCGTCAACAAATGTTAAAATTTCTTTATTATTGAATTTGAGTAGATTCACAACTGACTCCATTTAGATAGAAAAAAAATGTAACTAGTAATTTTTATTTTGAGAATAAAGCCCAGATTCATTGATAAAAACAGGGTCAGGATGAAGATTGTTAAGGGGCCATTCGAATAGCCCCTTGTTTTTTAAGTAAAAATATTGAATTTTGTCATCATCATCAACTCATTTTTATTCCTTCTTCAATCTTAAATATATTGTTGTTTTACTCTCATTATTTAATAAATTTCCCTCAGAGTCTTGTATAGTTAGAACGATTTTTTGAATTCTTTTAATATTTTTTCTAATTGGAATATAATCGATTTCATTCGGTTTTTCACTGATTTTTGATCCATAAGCAACATTTGGGAAAAAAGTGTACAAAATTTCAGATTCTTTGTGTAAATGTTCGGTATGATTTTCAAAACTAGGTTCAACGAGATTACAATGTACTTCAATTACATCAAACGGTCTAAATTTTGGCGTTTTATTTCCTAAATATACCTGATTTGGCTCAATAGTTTCTTGAACAAACCCTAATAAATCTACAATAATTGCTGAAAACATTATTCTTACTGGTGATTTTATTTGAATTTTATTAGAGAGATAATTTTTTTTGCATTTCAAACTTGTTTTCGTCAAAGTTTAAAGATTTATCTGATTGTTTGAATGTTTTCAGATAATTTTTAAGGGAATTTTTTAATTGATCGAAAGTATAATATCCTTTGTTTAAACCATAATATTTTGTTATGTTCTTCTCACTAAATCCTATACAATAAGGAGAACTTTCACTAATATTTATTACAAAATTATCAGAATAAAAACCGCTTAAACCGATAAAATAATTTGATTCTTCCTCTAAATGAATAGGATGTTCCAAGTTTAAAACTAATTTAGAGCTTTCTGAAGTCAACTTGAACAGCTTCATTTTCGTTATTTAAATGGAGAAATTTTTAAAGCAAAAAGATCAGATAAAACTTCAAACGTTTGAAGAAAATAAGAAAGATCAACCAATCAGATTGTTAATTGTTGGTTCAAGTGGATGTGGAAAAACAACTTTATTATTGAATTTTATCTACAATAGGTTGATTCCTTATTCCAATTTGTATGTTTTTAGTAAATCTTTAGAACAGGACGCCTATAAAAAATTACAAGAAAGATTTGAAAACATTGAGAAGAACTTAAGTAAGAAAATATCACATTTTTATAATGCTTCTGAGGACATAGTTCCGTTAAACGAATGTAAACCCAATTCGTTAATCGTTTTTGATGATTGTATTTTAGAAAATCAAGACGTTATTAAGGAATATTTCGTAATGTCCCGTCACAAAAACATATCTTGTATCTATCTTTCCCAATGCTTTTCAAAGGTTGATAAACAAGTTATTAGAAATAATTTGAATATGCTGTGTGTTTTTAAGCAAGACGATCACTATTCGAGAAAGATTTACAACAATTATGTGGGATCTGATATGAGTTTTAACCACTTTATTGAGTTATGTGATAAAATTTGGAAGGAAGACTACGGATTTTTAACTATTAATCTAACTTTGAAGCCTAAAAATGGTAAATATCTGAATAAATTTTCTAATATAAATGCTGCTCAGTGGTCTCGATAAAATATTTGTTACAATTATTTTTATATTATCTTTAATTTTTATTTACATTATGAAAATAACAGAAAAACGGTAAATCTGTTCACGTTCCACGTTCACGTTCCACGTTCACGTTCATGTTTCACGTTCATGTTTCACGTTCATGTTTCACGTTCATGTTTCACGTTCGTGTTTACGTTTCACGTTCGTGTTTCACGTTCGTGTTTCACGTTCCACGTTCACGTTTTACGTTCCGTGTTCACGTTCCACGTTCACGTTTCCACGTTCCACGTTTCAAAATTTTCCTAAATAAATGGCGAACGTAACTTCAGAAGAAGCAAAAAAACTTGATCAAATAGAAAAGAAATTAATCAAAGAATTTAAAGAACAGATTCGAATTGATGAAAAAGAACAAGAACTTATTCAAAAAATTAATCAACCTGTAACTTCTGCAATAAAAAATGTTGAGGGCAAAATTGAAAATGTTTTAAGCGATAATCAAAATTTAATGATTTGGTTCCAGTTGTACGACAATTTGCTGATATTTCGATACCAGAATCTGAGTTTGAATTGCCAAAATTACCATCTTCAACACCATTTAGACCTCGAATCATTGAAGACTCTACCATAGTTGAACCAATAAGTCCTGGAACAACGGATATAATAATTGGTGAAATTGGTAAAAAATTTCTTCCTAGAGCAAAGGATGATAAATTTGGTTTGTATTGGGACAGAAAAAAGAAAAGTTTTATGATTGGAAATTTGCCCGTGAATTTTGAGCATAATGATATCATTATTAATGAAAAAACATATGAAGGAACTCAAGGTTTATGGAGATTATTAACAGGCACTGATGTTCCAAAAGACGGTTTATATTCTGAAGAAGATTTGAAAAAGTATACAGAAATTTTATGGAAATCTGATTCAATTTACAAAAATAATGATCCATCAACTAAGAAACCAAAGTCAAGTAAAGGTAAAAAATATCTCAATTTGATTAAACCAATTTGGGAAAAACGAATCGAAGGATCAGGTGTAAGAAAATACAGTGATAATAAGATTGAATACAGATATATCGACGATTTGACAAAACTCGATGGAATTATTAATTATATTTATGCTCAAGAAAAGGCTGGAAACAACAATTTTTTGAACGAAAAGAAAGCGATTAAAGATTTTATTTCGAACAAACTTGATGAAATGATTGAAAAACCTGATGGAATTAAATATTTAAAACGAGTTTTGCCGGCAATAAGTTCATCTATGATTGAGGGTAGTGGACTTTTGAATGATTTTATCAACAATTTACCTTTTGAATTACACGTACCAACTTATCAGTATCTGGGGGCCTGGCACAAAACTCGAAAAAAGACTAAAAAGAGGAGATCCTGGTATAAATAAATTAGATCAAGCTGCTATGGAACACGATATTTTTTATGCAAAACATAGAGACACAAATTCCAGACATATCGCAGATAAAGTTTTGCAAGATAAAGCAATGGATAGATTTTTATCAAAAGATGCTAGTTTAGGTGAAAGATTTGTTGCGCTTCCAACAGCTGGAGCAATGTTTTTGAAGAGAAAACTAGGAATGGGAATCGAAGAGAACTTGAAATTTTAACTATATAAATGGAGGTGAATGTAAATTTCAGCAAAAATCAGAAAGAAAAAATAAAATCCGCTTTTAAGAAGAAAATACCCGTTAGTATTCAATTTAAAATAGATCAACTAAAAAATGGCGAAGATAAGATATTTTTAACAAATAGACAATACAATAAACTCGAAAAACATAAGAAAAACAATAAAGGAACCAGAATAGAATTTTCTTATAATCAGTTGAAAGAACTCAAAAATGGTGGACTTTTGAAAGATTTATTAGATTTTGGAGAGAAAAAATATTCCAGTTGTTAAAAATGTTGTTCCTTATGTTCGTAAAGCTGCTCCAATCGTTAAAAAGGATGTGATTCCTATTGTTCGAAACATTTTAAATTGGTTAGATAAAGAGTTGGAAGATGTTACAGGATCTGGATTAGATGAAAAAACTTTGAATTACGTGAAATCAAACATTGAAAAAAAAATTTAAACCTTTAACATTCGGGGAATTGGAAGAAATCTGCAAAAATATTAAACATTTTAGAGGAATCTTCATGAGAGATACATTACCTGAAAAAGTTAAGAAATTTGAATGTGGAATTGTGAATTTAGACTCGATTATGGGAAGTGGAACACATTGGATTTGTTATTATAAAAATGATAAGAATGCATGTTATTTTGATTCGTATGGAAGAATTGAGGACAAACCACCTATAGAATTGATTAAATATTTGAAAAAATCAAGCGTCTACTACAATGATTCTCAGATTCAAGACTATAAAGATCCCCCAATTTGTGGTCATTTATGTGTTTTTGTTTTGAATGAACTGAGTACTGGTAAAGATTTTTAAAGAAGTTGTTAACAAATTATTACTTAATAAATATGGATTCACAAAATATTTTTGACGTATTTGGAACACAAATTATTCAAAATGTAGATAATAGTTTGAATTTTGATAGTTTGAGAAATGAGTTTGATAACAAGTTAGAAAAATGTATTACAAAACCTTCCAGATTCAGATACGTTTGCTGTCGAGATTGAAGATTTTAAAGCAGAATATGATAACAAACTTGCAAATTTCATGAGTTCAAATGAAGTTGCTGATAAAATAAAAACATTGGAAAAAGAAGTTGATGATGGTGTAAAAAAAATTATTTACCAATTTAATGTCTCATATCGAAAAAGCTGATAAAATTACTGAAGCGATCAAAGTTGAAAAGAATTATGTTAGTTTGGCTAATAAGAAAAGAATTGTCGGTGTTCGACCTGGTATTGACAAACATGATGTTGTTGTTAAAGAACAAATTTTAAAACCTCTAAAATTATCAGAAAACATCGATATTGTTGATTTACATGATCCGAATGTTAAAAATGCCTTAGATTTTAAAGGAAAAAGAATTAGCGGTGTTAGTAAAGGAATTAATCCATTTGATGTTGTTGTAATGATTCAATTAGAAGATCCTATTAAAATGTTTAATGAACTAAAACAAAATTATGAGAATCATAAACAGCATGTTAAAGATTTTACAACAGAAAGTCTATGAAAAACTTGAAGCGAGAAGTAAAAGATCTATAGAAAATTGTGATGAAAAATTTACAAATTTTGAGGAAAATTGCAATCTATATAAAGGCGATCTTTATGGAAAAATAACAAACTTTTTGGAACATTTCGCTAAATTTCAAGAGGGTTTTAATGAAACCGATAGAAAAAATGGTGAAGTTTTTAAAAGAGTAGTTACTAATCAATCTTTACTTCATGATAAATTAATTAAACTAGAAGAAAACTTTGGCGAAAATTAATGAAAAAGTTATAAAAAATAAGCAGTCTTTTGATAAGTTTAGTTTAGATGCCACAAAAACTTTTGAGAATATTGATCATAAACTCGTTGAATACAACGATTTATATCTCGATAAAGTAAATAAACTAGAAGAAAACTTTAATAAATTTAAAGAAGATGTTTAATAAATCTTTTGAAAACATTGATAACAGATTTAATGGATTAGGCGGCTATGATGACTAATTTTCCTTATATAAATGGCGCTCATATATTGTGTGAGATGTAAAGAAAAAACTGCAACAAATGATATAAAATACTATGCAAACATCAATGGAGTTAAGAGAATTTCTGGAAAATGTGCTGAATGTAACGCAAAAAAGAGCCAATTTATAAAAACTTGATTTTGAAATTTTTTCCTAATAAATAGAGATGGCGGGACATTACAGTGCTTTCGATCTTTTTATCATGCAACACGAAAGAGATTTGAAAAAAGAACATTGGGATGACATTTCTCAAAAATATGAATTATCCGAAGATATGATGAGATTATACGTAAACAAATTGAATTGGTATAAACATTGCTAAATATCAAAATCTGTCCCCAGAGTTTCATTCAAGAAAATATACATTATCAATTAAAAGATCATATGTCTGTTCTTTGTCTCTATCAACACTTGAGTATAAAGTTTTTGGATGAAAATAAAGATACAGTTGATTGGAACAATATTATAGATAGCGGTTACTATCCTGTGCAGATTTTATTGAAATATGTGACCGAGATCGCAAAATTTAAGGAAGAGAATCCTGAATATGACGAAGTAGATCATTAAAAATGACTCTAATCTTTTTAATTATTTTACTAAAATTTATATCTTTTCTTATAAAAACGTACATTAGATCGATGAAAAAAATGATACACGATGTTTAAAATTTCTAAATTTTCTCTTATTAAATGGCGGACTACAGAAAATATGCTAGTGATATTGAAAGGGCGGAGTTTAAAAATTTCTATCCAATTAGTAAACAACATTTGAATGAACCGAATAAAAGAACTGAGTTTAATATTGATTTTGGAGATAACTTTTGCTCGTCTAACTTCCAGTTTTATATTTCTGGAACTTTAACAAAACAAGATGGTCAAGCATATCTTGGAACTGATAATGTTAGATTAATCGATAATTTTATACCGTTTTTATTTTCTAAGATTGAAGTAAGAAAACACAATAAATTGATAGAAGAAGTCGAAAACTGTGGTCAGTTAAGCACTATTAAAGGAACTATTTCGTATTCAAAAAGTGATGTTATTTCTCAAACTTCTAATGGCTTTGAATCAGATTTTAAATTTGGTGTTTTTGAAGCAGCTGGAAAATTTATCTCATTTTGGATTAGGATTTTTTGAAAATGTTACTATTCCGATCTATAAAGGAGGATTTTATCTAAGTTTTATAAGAGCAGAAGACGATGATGTGATTCTGAAGACTGCAACTGGAAATGTTATGCCTGTTGATGGAAAAATAACAATTACAGATTTTTTTTATTAGAGTTCCAATGATTGATTATAAAACCACGAGTAAAATAAGGTTGATTGATGAAATTACAAAAAAGTCAAAACATTATGTTTAATTTTCTAGATTGGCAATGTATTGAACAAAAAGGTATTTCCGGAACAACTTATTCGTTCGATATCACAAATATTTATAGAAATATCTTCAATCCCAAGTTCGTTATCATAGGTTTTCAAAACAGATAGACAGAATAATCAAGAAAAAAATCCTTCAAAGTTTGATAGTTTGGATGTAAAAAAATATCAGAGTAAAATTGAACGGTTCTTATTATCCAGATGAATTACAAAATTTAAACATTTCCGGAGGTCTTTTCAGAATCATGTATCAGATGTATCAAGATTTTAAGAAAGTTTACTGTAATAATAAAGAAATGTATTACAATCCTAAAGAATTTTTAGCGAATAGACCTATTTATGTCATTGATACAACAAAGAGTTTGACAAATATTTCTGGTTCAAAGAACGATATAATTATCAATATGGATTTTCAAAAAGCTGTTACAAACGCGATTTGTTATGTTGTTGTTGTCTCTGAGAAATTTTTAGCCTATGATGTGATTAAGAACGATATTAGAGAAATTCAGTAGTTAATGATGTTCATATTATTCTCTTTCATTCCTTCTAATATTTCAAAAATATACTCTTTCGCCACTGAAAAATCCCGATTTCTCCCGTAATAATCTTTATAATCGTACACATAATATCCTAAATAGTTGTACAATAGAATGAAATTATTTCTATTTATCTCTGTTGTAGAAATGTAAACACAAACATTTGCGCTGAAAAATTTATATCTCGGCAGAGTTAGTTCCATAATCTCCATTTAAACAAAAAATCTTTCTGTTTAAATGGAAGAGTATAATGCCAACTGTTACAAGTGTTCTAATAGAGGAGAAATTATCGATAAAAGATATTTAGTTTGTAGAGGTTGTAATTTAATTTTGTACGAAAGACCCAAACCTAAGAAATTTCGAAATAAACTAACACATTTGAATAATCTGCTTATGAAATTACAATACGGAGACAAAGAAGCAAACAAAATTTGTTTACAGAATTTAGAAAACAGAATAAAAATTTTTACTTATCTCTTGGAACCGTTGAAAAAATTATTTTCCTTTTCAAAGAATACATTAGGTTTGTAGGTATCGATACACACGTTTATTATGAAAAGATTTTACCTATAATCTTTCACTATTTGGATATTGAATTTGATTACGATTTTAAGCCTGAAATCTTTGATGATTTTATAGTACATTTGGAGAAATTAAACGAAGAACCTCGTGAAAAGAATGCGGTTTTACTCACATTCTCCCCGACTTCTCGAGTGATTGTTAGCAAATTTCATTTTTTCCGTCTTTAAATTTTTTCTATTTAAATGGAGTTCTTGAAGGAGTTAAATGATATTGGAGAATGTAAGTTTAAAGAATATAAGAAGTTAAATGAATTGGAAAGAAAGGAAGAAAACATAGAATCTTGAATTTGGAGAAAATGAAAGATAAATTCGGGTTTACAATAATTGCCGAGTTGGAAGATTGTAAAGTACACTTACCGAACAGATTTTTGACTGTTTTGGATGAGAAAAAGATTAAAGAATTGAATAAACATGAAAAATTACACTTGGTTGTTACTGGAAAGAAGACTATTAAAGATAAAGACTGTGTTACAATTAACTTTGTAGAATAAAGATTTTTCATTGAGATTTCTGGATTTTTTCATTAAAACAGCTTATAAATGTAGAAGCAAACATTGAACAGTAAAACAGCTAAAGATTCGGTTATTTAACATTCGTGCTTTCCTGTTAGATTTCTTAGATTTGTTTATTGTTCAATGGACAGTATTTTACATTGATTTTCTGACTGTCCCAAAAGTGCGCCACAGAATCGGCCATATTCATATCTACTATTACGTTATAGTATAGTATGTTTATCCATAAATATCTGGTTTATAATCACAGTTTTCCTGTTGTGCTCAAAAATGTTCAGACCAGTAGTACGCTAGTGAGTTTCAAGATGTGGGACTAACATTCTTACAAAAATTCATAGTTTATCCATAAATATCTGGTCCATAAATAAAATTGTGTTGCTGTGCTCAAAATTTTTCAGATCATTTCCTCTGTTCATACAACATTTATGTATATACTCATTCCGAGTTTTCCGCTTATATTTCTCTGGGTCTCTTGGAAACATAAAGCACTCCAATGCAAGAAATTGTATGCTCTTGAAGAGTTAATATTATATGAACGCAAACTTTGCATCATCACGCTCCCGTCTTGGGCAAGGTGTCTTATAAAACCCTGCCATAAACCAACTACCAAGAGTTTATGTACTTTGTAAACACAATCTCGGCTCTCTGTTTCCCTAATTAAATTTTCTTGGCTGCATGGAGGTGTGTTAATTAGGAAGGAAGCCTTCGAATTTCATTTTAATAAAAGTTGTAACAAAGTCTAAGAAAAACATTCTTGTTTTACTGTATTACACTTTTGCTTTGGTAAAACTATCTTATGTTCCAAAAAGAAATAAACGTATTTATTGTATTCCAATTATTTTTTGGGATTATAACACCTAAAAATTTGGCATCTTATACACAGTATGGGTTTTAGTAAGTTATGCATGAATATTGATTACAGTTACATATAGAATAGAATACGTTGTCCTTCCTAATATAATACATTATACAACGTTGTAATTTCAAAATATAATCGAAAGTATGTAATTATCATAGGAAACTAATTTACACAACCTTAAGGTAACCTAAAGGTTGGGGACACACATAACCGCACCGCGCCCGACACGTCAGTCGGCCGTATGCTGGCCGTCATACGGTGAAAGAATTGCAGCGCAGTTTTCAACCTGCAAGTCCACACATGTCCGCACCGACACCAGACCGTCGTGGCCGCACCGTGCCCGCACCGTCACCGATATGTTTAGTTTGAATTTTGACGGGCACGGTGCGGTCTACGAGCGGCATCATATGTTGTTTACTGTTGCGTTCTTCTTTTTAAAACTATTTAAGTAGTCTACACGTTTCTATTTTAGTGAATTATTTAGTATAGCCTACTAACTCTACATCCTGTGTTCGCGTATAAAATCATATTTATTATTAAAAGTATTACATTTTCTTACCTTAGAGTAAACTAGTCATATTTTCTTATTGTGCATATTTTCTTATTACAACAAATTTGAAAACCATGTTGTACCTTAAGTGATTTTTAAACAACTAAATTCGAATCACGAAAAACCTATAAATATTTTTCATTAATTAAAAAATAACAAGCATGTAATTATTTGCGCGAAAATCTATTTTTCTTTGATGTATTGAAGTTACTTGATACATTTATTCCGGTATTTTGTAAGGGTCATATTTAGAATGTTTCTATGACATTTTTATTTTTATTCTTTTCACTTCAATAAAGTAAAAATAAAAAATTTTTATTTACAATAAGATTTTCAAGCAAGAAAACCCCATGTTAAAAATAAATAATAATAATAAATCATTAGTTCCCCATAATAACAAACTGAATATTACAAATAAATTTTATTGCCAGTGCTTAATAATAAATAATACTATGACATAACGTATAGCAGTAAATAACAAATACAAAAAATGTTTTCTAATTACTTTATTTCTAATTTATGTACTTAGAGTAATAAAATATAAAAAGTAGGTTACATCCTTTTAGATTTGTCTTTCTTTTTTTTTAAACTAATAATTTAGGCCAATAGATTTACAAAATAAGGGAAATTTAGGTACCCCATAAGAGGCTGTGCCTGTGTTGGGGATACTATATACAAAAAGGGTAAAAAATAAAAATAGCGGAATCGAGCAAGAATGAAATGATAAAAATGAGTTATTTTAGCTTATGTAGTAAATAATGTACTCTTACGTTTCAAAGTTTAAATTTAGTATAAACTAGTGTGCTGTATTAAACAAAAAGGATTTATGCATGATTTACAATTCAAATATTAGGCTTTACACATGTAACATTAAATATTTATATTATAAATAATTATTTTTATAATGCTCTAACGTGTCTATTTAAATATTATTATAACTTAGCAGACAAGACTAACCATACACTAATGTATTATCTTAAACAAATACTCAATATCATTTTGACCGATCAACCATACTCTAATTTTTTTAGAGAATATATTTATGTTTCTACTATTTTTGACTAATTCTGGCAATAAATTATTTGTCCTCGGAGCTATAAAAGAAAAACATTTTGTAAAATCTGTTTTTTGTAAGTTCTCCAGTATATATTTTACAAATATTTACTATGTTTTACAAATTATTATAAAAGGGCTTGCAACATGGCAAACTCTCTGGCATCACACTATAGCTCTTGGGTTTAATACAAAAAAACACTAAATATACTGTTTATAGTCTATTTGACCGAAATTCGTTGCAATGAAACACAATGAACAAGAATTATAGGGATAAAAAATATAACCAAGATAATGATATTTACAAATTTTACATACTAGCTGATTGTACAAAGCTTTACTGTAGCATTACAATGTTTCATTCATCACAGCGATTAATAAAAATAACAACAATGATATTAACAATTTTCTCAAGCAATACTTAATCTTCCGAATATTTTTTAAGTATCTGTCACTTCGAATTGAAAAGAAACATGCTCTAGTACAAACAGTGAGATTGTTGCGCTCGGACTGCATACGGACATGTGTGGCCTCACGGTAACCGAGCTGAGCCCGCACCGACAATCGGCCGACTCACGTGTCGGGCACGGTGCGGTTATGTGTGTCCCAACCTTAAAGGTAGGCATTTATTGTGACGCTATTTTGTCTTGTATTTATGGTCGTTTTTTTTAACGTATACTCTAAGCAATAGTAAGTTTAATTTCAATCAAAAGTGAACAAATGTTTACTAAATTGAAATCAAGTTAATACTTTTAAAATTTATTTGTAAACGTGCTTGATACCTAAGAACAAATATACCGTCTCAGGAATATTTTCATTCATGGGACCTCGTGACGGATAGACGTCCTTTTCCGAAGAAAGGGTCCCATCTTCATTTTCTTCTTAAATTTGAAAATATGAGTGGAGACAGATTGCACTTGGTGTAGTAGGAACCTCCCATGCCCTCGTAGACAGGGGAGTCGCTATTGTGCGATAGGCGGTTATCCTCATCCTCCCTCTACCCATCCCATCATCCCCCCTCGCCTCATTCTTTGAGTTTATTGCGAATTAGAGACGGCAAAAGATTGGCCGTTCAGCTCTACAAGTCGCTCCATTTCGTCGGAATTGAACGTTGAGCAAGAGCATTGAGCCCAGTCGTGACTGATTGAACGGGAGATTGCAGACGTACCCAGATGGAATTTGCGATCAGCTATAGGACTCGTGTAGAAACGTGCAATACTTTTACAATATATTACATGAACATTCAGGTTACCTTAGTATTATTAATATGTATGAATACTTGAAATAATTAAACTTGTCGGATTCAACTTTTTCCAATAAATAATATGTTTATCTTTCATTGACGTAGAAACAAACTTAATATGCAAAGTGGTTGTAGGTAATAGTTTTGTTTAAGTCTTCCCAATTTCATGAAATTTTAAGAGTACCTAATGTAAACATAGTTAAACTAATGCACTTTGAATTGTACAACCAATAATTAGCGATAGTAACTGAACTAAACATAAATAAAACCTAAACTCGTATTGTAATTTACACTTTACAACTGACCAAGAATTAGGCTTAATTTAACGAAAAATATATGTAATAGGTCTAAGAAAAGTCTTCTAATTAGCTAACAAAACAACCCAATTTAATAGGCAATAATACATGTTATAATGCAAGTTACTTTTTACCACTCAACGCTTGCAAATCGTTTTAATATAAAAGTATTTCTTTCAATTGTTGATAAAGCATAATTAAAACCTAACCGTCTTTCGAAATTCAAAATTAATATTTTCTCCCCACCATGCGAATAAGATAAAGTGTGCTTTTAAAAATATCTGTAAGTGAGAAAACAGCTGATGGGTTTAACAAAGACCAATTATTATAAGACGGAACAATACAAAGCCAATTAGTGAGTTTTTCTCGGCACAATAAAAGAGAAGTTGGAGCCCTGGTTGGGTAACGTCTCAAGAAAAACATGGAATTACAAAGTTGCTCTTGTAATTATCGCTTGGCAACTTAAGTAAAGCACTAACTTGGAGCAAGTTCTCACTTCGTCCCTCCCACCACCCTCAGCTTCCTCGGGGGCTAATTTCGTTCCACAGCGATTAGCAGCTCAGAGCAGTTTTATTAAGGCCATCAAGACTAACGCTTGGCTATTACCCTCTTTACACCCCATCTTTACTCTCCTCAGCTTCTGAGAGCTGGGTGTTTGTTAATGCTAAGCCAGAAATAGATTTCTGGAGAGTAGGTTAAAACCACAAACTTACTAAAACTAAAATTTCACAAAGGTTCTAGAAAAGTAAATATAATATAATTAATGTATCGAAAGAAATAAAAATGTTTTTATCTGAATGATAAATATTAACTAAATATTATATAGATAACTTTGGAGTAAATGTAATCAAACTGATGGTCTTTGAATCCAACGCTGAGTGTTTAAAAAATTATAATACTTCCCTTGACCAGAAGGCTTTATAAATACACCAAACTTTCCTAAGAGAGATTAAATCTTTTATTTTATTTAATAGTTATATTTAAAATCTGAAGTTTTCTTTATTTATTTGACCAACTTTGTATGGTTGTTGCTTGATTATAAATCTAAACTGTAATTGTATACACGCCCTTAATAAACTCTCATAAAATGTTACAAATACTTAAAATACAAATTGTCTACTTGGTAGTAAGTATGAAAAAACCTTTGTAAGACCGTAACTGAGGTACGAACGAGCAGACAAATAATGAATAGCTGGATGCCAAAATTAAATCCGTACTGTAGGGAAAAATACAATGTTTCTGGAATTAACTCATTGTAGGTATTTACCCCAAATTTTATTACCTGGGTCTCTTTAATACTACTACAGATCCATATAGGACCATAAGGTCATAAGTTGGTATATGATGTATTTAAGAAGATGTAGAACTCATACTAACACATATCATACGTGTATCGAATTAAATCATTCTAAAACTTTCCATAACAATGTAAAACTTGTGCAACTTCAATACGACTAAAATTTTTAAACAAATTAATGTATGAGATATTTTGAAACACAATGAACTTTATTGTTTATTTGTTAACAAAGACAAACATTACATATTTCTAAATGAAACAATCAGCTTCAGTGAAAAGCAAAATACTCAGAGATCCATATACAGAAATGCTTATAATTTTGGAGCACGAAATGTTTGAGAATTAGAGAGTGGAATATAGTTCCTTAATTATTATTTGAAGCTAATCGCTTAATAAATAAATCAGTATAACGGAGTTTTGAAAGACCGGAAGGTGTTTTGTGAACAGAACATATGAGGAGGTATCGCACAGTCGAACAGACGGGCTGTCGGACTTCCTTTTGAATCCAAAATCAATAGAGTTCTCCCAATAATCCAATTTATCTAGACTAAGAGGAAACTATATACTAATTATTTTCAAATCTCCTATCATGAGGTATCGTACAGATAAACGCCAAATCAATAAGGTTTTTCCTTTTTTCCCCTAGTAGTAAAGACTCTGGTCATACATTGTCGTAGATACAAGAGATTTAAATTAGAACTGAAATAATAATGATGACTAAATGGCACCACAAATTATGTAAGTTAAAATTTCAATCCAAAATCTCCGATATATGTTCAAAGAAGCCCCTTATATAATTATTTTATATTCTAACTAACGAAGCTTAAAATATGAGGACGAAACAATAGTTTTGAACTGTGAATGGACCGCACAATGCCAAAACACGGTATGTAAAAGTAATCAATGACGAGAGTTCTCGCAATCGTATCGGCGATGAAAGAGATCAACTCCGCATAAGGTAACCCATTCAGAGCCGAAAAGAACATTTATTATTTCTGTTGGCATTCAAGACATGAAAGAAAGATTGATTTTCACCATCGCCGAGCGTCGGGACAAAACCTGACAACAATTGGGGAAACTGCGACACGGCGGAGAAAAACGAAATACAAATATGAAAAAGAACAAAACGTCGTGCAACAAAAGGAGGGAAAAATCGCGGGACAAAAGGGTGAGCTACATTGTAGCGGTTAATTCCAGGAATAAATGGCAACGGTCGCTGCCAGTGGCGTCTAGATCGTTATAGCTGTTAATGAGATCGCTCGAGAAGTGAGCTTCCGGAGCCACTGCCAACTTGATATTCTATGAGAATCGCTGTTCATTTAAGTCCCAGTGTGGAGGGTGTATAATTAAAACACGGGGTGAATAGCGAGTCGAACAATAGGGGTAACCGGGAGCGTTCGCCGCGCTCCACCACCGCCCGCGCCCGCGTCAGCTCGCTTCGGGGACACGGCTTTCTTGTCGATTTTTTGAGTGTCCTATTACTTGAGAGCCAATTGGAGGTCACCGGCTTTGCTCTTTTGTTCCAAAAATTGTTTTTGAATATCGTGTTGGTGTTCATTGAAAGTCAGTGAACGTCTACTCATGTTTCATTGTAAATGAGATAAACTAATGTCAATGTTATTGTAATAACGAAACTTTAATCAACCATATGTGTTATTTTTGTGTGGCTCAGCATAATGTTTCAATCGCGAAACATTCACGGAATACATATTTGGTTTAATAATGATGGCATGATAAAATAATAAGTATATTATTTCTCTTGATTTTGTAATTCGGAGAGCTTTATTGATGTTGAGATCTCTATTTTTGAAGCTGAATTCAAAGTATACCAGACCACGCTCTGCGAACTTCCTATTCCTTACATGCTGCATGTACAATTCAAATAATAATCCCATTCTCTGTCTCTATCGTATTTTGTTTTTATGTGAACGTAATATTTTAAATCCCACATCTACACGTGATCAAAGTTTTCAGTAAAACGACAAATATGTAAATCTAATTATACTGAGTTGTCATTTTTAATAATTTGTTCATATATTTATATGTTATGTAGAGAGTAAACCGAGCATTAACATAATTATTTGAACATGCGTGGATTTTCTTTAATTACTAGGATATAATGGATTAGAAATGTTTGGAAAATTAAATTTAAAAAATAGTTAGCAAACATAAATGATTACTAAGTACTGTAAACATAAAATACAATTCTACTTCTTTATGTGATTAGCACGAATAGTCTAAAGTAAACTATATTATTAATTAACTAAGCCACATCATTTGGCATATTGTATTCCCAGTAAAAGTAAAGCACACAGTCAAGTTAAAAAAAAGTTATATTTTAAACATTAATTTAAGTTGCAATATTTTATAAATTTTACCTATAAAATGCTATGTATATTCCATTTGTTATAACTTCATGTTAGAATAAAAACATTAACAGTATGTGACTAATAGTCACATACTGACTAATACTACAAAATGAGGATACATGGTCAGGTAGTACGAGGGATCCTGATGGAACCAAAGCGTTGGACAAATGTAATCTTCTGTAAATGTATACTTCTGCTTTTTTTTAATGGTCTCCGTGGGTTTTGCTCACAAGGGACTAGCAAAACTAATATCCTACATTCAATAATCCAATTCAACAGAAAACTTAATATTTGTATTTTTGAATATGCAGTATTTTTAAACTCGCTTCTTCGTATATAAACATTTATACTAAAATTTATATTCGTATAATGTATTTATTCCACTTACTGTATATAACAGTGGAATTCCTAAAAAAAATATTTGCTTTCAAAACGAAAAAAGGAGAAAACGTGTTTAAGTCATGCTATTTTATTACTAATACTTTAAGTATTAGGTTTTAATATCCCATAAGCGTGCGTGTGGTATTTTTGAACTATTTATATAAATGAAACATGTTTAAGGATTTTTAATCGCGGTAAGGGCGCGCCCGAAAAAATAAAATCCAAACAATGAAACATTTTTAACTAAAAGTTTAAGAAGAAATTGTTTCAGATTATCTCAATTTCATCAGAAGTGGGAAAATTAACTTCAACACTTAAGGACAATCCCCTCACTGTCGGAACAATAAGGGCTAGCACAATGTTACTTCAGATGATTGAAGAGCAACGCTATGTAAAATCACAAATTTCCAGATGATATAAAGCAAAAAATTTTTCGCGGTTCCTTTTGAAACTTTGCCAAAAACTGCGGAATGTGGCCCGTTTATATCAATTTTAGCCCTGATGGATTCACCTTCCACTTATATGCCGGTGAAGTGGCGAGTCGCGGCGTTTCAGATCAAAGTGGATCATTGAAGCGAGGGGTGTGGGCGCACTGGTTCGGTTCCCACGTGACACGCGACTACAGCGCGCCGCACGGCACCTCAAGTACCCTCGAGCCAAAACGTTACCGCTGTTGCTACCATTAGTGGGACAAGCTGTTTGTTATCTGAAGTGGCTGTCAGACTTTTCGAGGCTTTTGTTTTCGAGAAAACAAACCAGTGTGGGTGAAACACAATCCGCACCAATTAGGAGCGTGGTCTAGTTGAGGAGTAAACCATAAACTGTAATCTTAATCACACCATTCCGTCATTTTTATTGAATTAGTACGTCATCAATCAATGGATCTTTACTGATTGATTCTATTACAAAAATACATTTTTTCAGTCACTTGCATATTACTTATCAAATGTCTGCTGCCCTGGTTGCCCCTTGAATGTTGGGCATGAAATTCAATGTTTATTTATATTTTGTTAAATAAATACCATACATTTTCAAATCACATTATTGGTATTAGTGTAGACTAATTTATTATCTGGGTTAACTAAAATAATTACATTTAAAATTTAATTAACTGTTATTGAATAAACGAAATGGATATTAAAATATAATTGACATAAGACTTGTTCTCGTTGCTACGCAATCTGACCATGTCAGAAATGTTTGAAATAATATCTGAAACAATCAAAATTTTAATTGTGTTGGTTCGAGGAGGAGAAGAAATCCAGTGACAAATATTTCACCCGAAATCTTAAAACTGTAAGAGAGAAAAAACGAAATTTTATAAATATTAAAAAATTAAATATTATGAATTTACGTGTATTTTTTACTTCTATAAATGTATATGAAAATATACTGATTCAATTGTAATTAGCATGAAAGTGTGTGTTGAAAATGGAGGTTTGTATTGGCTACTAATGACTTAATCACTACAAACTAGGTTTGTACATATGTTCTAATTAGTTTTGAGACTGTGTGTTTAGTTACAAACTGAACGTTGACAAATACCGTATATGAAATATACTGATTCAATTGTATTAGCATGAAAGTGTGTTGAAAGTGGAGGTTGTATTGGCTACTAATGACTTAATCACTACAAAACCAGGTTTGTACATATGTTCTAATTAGTTTTGAGACTGTGTGTTTAGTTACAAAATGAACGTTTGACAAATACCGTATATGAAATATTACTGATTTTCAATTGAGTATTAGCATGAAAGTGTGTTGAAAATGGAGGTTGTATTGGCTACTAATGACTTAATCACTACAAACCAGGTTTGTACATATGTTCTAATTAGTTTTGAGACTGTGTGTTTAGTTACAAAACTGAACGTTGACAAACACCGTTATATGAAATATACTGATTCAGATTGTATTAGCATGAAAGTGTGTTGAAAATGGAGGTTGTATTGGCTACTAATGACTTAATCACTACAAACCAGGTTTGTACATATGTTCTAATTAGTTTTGAGACTGTGTGTTTAGTTACAAACTGAACGTTGACAAATACCGTATATTGAAATATACTGATTCAATTGTATTAGCATGAAAGTGTGTTGAAAGTGGAGGTTGTATTGGCTACTAATGACTTAATCACTACAAACCAGGTTTGTACATATGTTCTAATTAGTTTTGAGACTGTGTGTTTAGTTACAAAATGAACGTTGACAAATACCGTATATGAAATATACTGATTCAATTGTATTAGCATGAAAGTGTGTTGAAAATGGAGGTTGTATTGGCTACTAATGACTTAATCACTACAAACCAGGTTTGTACATATGTTCTAATTAGTTTTGAGACTGTGTGTTTAGTTACAAAATGAACGTTGACAAATACCGTATATGAAATATACTGATTCAATTGTATTAGCATGAAAAGTGTGTTGAAAGTGGAGGTTGTATTGGCTACTAATGACTTAAATCACTACAAACTAGGTTTGTACATATGTTCTTAATTAGTTTTGAGACTGTGTGTTTAGTTACAAAACTGAACGTTGACAAATACCGTATATGAAATATACTGATTCAATTGTATTAGCATGAAAGTGTGTTGAAAGTGGAGGTTGTATTGGCTACTAATGACTTAATCACTACAAAACCAGGTTTGTACATATGTTTCTAATTAGTTTTGAGACTGTGTGTTTTAGTTACAAAATGAACGTTGACAAATACCGTATATGAAATATACTGATTCAATTGTATTAGCATGAAAGTGTGTTGAAAATGGAGGTTGTATTGGGCTACTTAATGACTTAATCACTACAAACCAGGTTTTGTGTACATATGCTCTAATTAGTTTTGAGACTGTGTGTTTAGTTACAAACTGAACGTTGACAAATTACCGTATATGAAATATACTGATTCAATTGTATTAGCATGAAAGTGTGTTTGAAAATGGAGGTTGTATTGGCTACTAATGACTTAATCACTACAAACCAGGTTTGTACATATGTTCTAATTAGTTTTGAGACTGTGTGTTTAGTTACAAAATGAACGTTGACAAATACCGTATATGAAATATACTGATTCAATTGTCATTAGCATGAAAGTGTGTTGAAAGTGGAGGTTTGTATTGGCTACTAATGACTTAATCACTACAAACCAGGTTTGTACATATGTTCTAATTAGTTTTTGAGACTGTGTGTTTAGTTACAAAATGGAACGTTGACAAATACCGTATATGAAATATACTGATTCAATTGTATTAGCATGAAAAAGTGTGTTGAAAGTGGAGGTTGTATTGGCTACTAATGACTTAATCACTACAAACCAGGTTTGTACATATGTTCTAATTAGTTTTGAGACTGTGTGTTTAGTTACAAAATGAAACGTTGACAAATACCGTATATGAAATATACTGATTCAATTGTATTAGCATGAAAGTGTGTTGAAAGTGGAGGTTGTATTGGCTACTAATGACTTAATCACTACAAACCAGGTTTGTACATATGTTCTAATTAGTTTTGAGACCTGTGTGTTTTAGTTACAAAATGAACGTTGACAAATACCGTATATGAAATATTTTATAAATACTCTGAAAAGATTAAGCAAATCTGTTTAACGTAGAATTTTACGTTCTAATCAAAAAACCGTAGCTACCTGCACCAATTTCTACAGATAAGTTCCGGGTTCGTCATTCGAATTTGTATACGCTATTATTGTTCCAGAATTAACATTTTCCAGCAAAAGTATATAGATTTTTGTCACGTTCCAGGTACCAGGCATTAATCACGTTTTCGAGGTCGCTTAAGCTGGGTATTTGCCTCATTGAGTTCTTGGTGCTGTATATGAAAATATCTTTTCAATATCCATGATTTACATCAGCATATAACGTATAAATGGATGTAGGCAAGAAACTGTTGAAAATGCGTGAGAAACCACAGTAAAAATTAAATATTCATTATACAATGTAACACATCTATGGCAACGATATTTTAACATTAATGAATTATAAACTATTATTATAAATTATGAAACTAGGTTTATAAATTTTTG
>NW_025781002.1:0-44938 GCF_021130785.1 Homalodisca vitripennis | reverse complement strand
TGTTTCCTTGGTCAAAACTAAGGTTATGTTGTTGTTAAATAATTCTACAAGGTTAATTATTCCTTTAAATCGCATTCTTAAAAATTTCACACATTACACAACAATATGAGGCACGAGCAGGCACACAACTGGAGAAGTGTACATATAGCTTATGAAACATTCACAGCCAGCTTGAGCAAATCTCAATACGTCTAATATCAAAGCATGTTGTCTTTGACGTTGGCATCGGCATTGCGTTTTTGTAATAGTCAAACATAATGTATTACCAAAGTAAAATATTTACTCTTCCGAGTACTACAACGAGTTTATAACTCGTTATTATATAGTAATTGGGTAGTTACTAACTATGATTTCCATGTTTATTATATATTTATATTAACGTTTAGTTATTACTGAACCATTAAAAGCTTTAAAAACTAACCTATAATACAAAAACTATAAAGTTTAAGACTCGATAGTAATTTATGAGCAATAAGTCTATGCAAGCTGTCAATGAAATTTAATTATTACAATATTGTATGTAGGCAGTTGAGAATTTTTCGGAAAATACTTCAAATATTATAGTTTATACATATTACATATTTATGGTGAGATGGTATTAATATTACTTGTTTATCTGTAAGTAATAAATTAAAAAACTAGTGGAATATCTTTGAATTAAATTTCTTTCCTGATTTAGAAAATAACGTACATTGAGAAATGAACCATATATATTTGGTCTTATTTCGTGATCTTATTTTAAAATATTTTATTCAAATAAGTTAGTGAAATTGAAACTTATTTATTCTTTTTAATGTTTTAAAATATTGAGTGTGTCTTAATTAAAACATATTATTCAGTTATGGGGTTCTTAATTTTTGTTTTCTGTAAAATATTTAACAAGTAAATTTGATAACAAATTCAAACTGTTGTCATACATTAAAATAGAACATTATAAAATAAAGTTGAACACACACACACAAATATACACATATATTAAGTTTTTATTGCCTATTTGATTGTATTTAATTGTATAGCTTTTACAGATACATTTCTATTTCTTTTCAAACATTTAATTTTGTATGAGACATGAGAGACAAAAACTGACCTAAAATAACGAGATTTCTATTTTCAAGGTGTTTTTCAAGATGAATAAACATTCTTGTACAGTCTTTTATCAATTTTACTGTGGAATATTTTGGAACATTTCATTTTACCGTAGACATGACATAATGAATTTTATTTTGATTATTATAACTTAATATGAGATTTAATATTTGACTATACTCAGCTAGTTTATTTATTTGAGAATTAGAAGTTTTACATTACAGTTCTTATTTCTTTGGAGGAAGAAACATTTTAAACCATTACTTTACTTACAAATCAGTCTTTACTTCAACCTGCGGAATTTAAACCGATTACGTTTGCACTATCGAAGGAGTTCTAGAATACTTCATGAATAAGGCAAAATGCACACAGCCAAAGTTGAAAGTTGTGATTAATCGCAGGAAGGAGAGGTGCGGCAGAGATTCAGCGTTTGTTTACCAGCGGATCAGCTTAAACCTCTCGGTGAAGGGGGCGATCCTTTTTTGGTTTATGCGATAATCCTGCAAACATCATATTAAAAAAAATCCAAATAACGAGTTTGTTTGACTAAGGAATTAGTTTTAAATAAGAAATAATTTTCACTATGACAACAAAATTTTATGTTTCTACGGTAGTATATTTTATCACAAAAATATCAAGTTTAAAAAAATATATGCCTGCAATTGTCTTCCGATATTGCTTCTAAAATGTTATAGCACTATATTATGTTCTATAAGTCCTAATTCATAATACATAATTGTTGAATACGTTATTATGCTGAATTTTGAGGGTGAAGTGTTGTGTTCCATATACGGGATGTAACGAAAAGTTTGGGCAGGCTAGGTATTTTCAAATTCTGTATGTGATTCTAAGCTAAAAATGAATAGCTTTTTTCAATTTCTAATCTTTGTTTAGCCGCTAGCCGCCATTTTGTATTTTTTATTAACAAATTGTTATCTCTAGAACTAGTGAAACTAAGGAAACAAATTTTGACACATATGCTTGAATAGGTAAGAGAAACATAAACAAATTGAGTTTTTTATTTACCATTAACAAAATAGTGACTGTTGAAATTGTTTTAAATCAAATAATAAAAAAAACCGTATAGTTATAAAACATGTACTAGACACCAACTATTTGGAAATTTTATTGCAATTCCAACAGTACTTCTTACATGGAAATCCATCAACGCATAAGCGAGCACCGACCACTTTATACATACTCGTACACAGCCGGGAGCGCCAAACATGTCATAGTTGAGAGTTATCAATAAGTTTGTTGCTCCTGGATTCTACAAGAGTATCTTTAAAGTGGTCGAAGTCGCTTATGCATTGACGGATTTCGTTTGAAATAAGTAACCGTTGGAATCATAATAACATTGTCCAAATAGTTGGTATCTAGTTAGTAGTAGGTTTTTTATAACTATACTAGTTTTTATGTTATTTGACCTAAACATTTTCAACAGACGCGTTCATTTTCATCTCAGCGTTCAAATTAAGGGCTTTTGCATAAATGGCCAACAATAAACTGTCAAGACCAAAATTTAGTGTGTTTAGGTTCTCATAAATAAACAGTTTTCATACATATAATATCAATAAACATGGAATCATAAAAACCACCGCCGAGACTCAAACCCAGATATCCCACTGGGTTACTACGCTACCACTACACCACAGAGCCCTTACTTTTAAAAAATTCAATTATATTATATATTGTTTGCCGTTTTTTTTTCACATATGTGTTTACATAACCAAACTAACATATTATATGAAGACCAAATACATGTCAAACAACTTTTACATTACTTACCTGTGTTTTTAAATGGAAATAGCCTAATTTAATTTCAATAAACCTTGAATCACAAAAAATTACTTGCTGCGCCGGGACTCGAATCCAGATCTCTAACTTGCCGGATAAGTGCCTTGCTAACAAATCATAGAAACACTTAATTTTTACGATTCAACTATTTTATATTTCACCGCTTCTTACACATGTGTTTAAATAACCAAATTAACATATGGTTGGAAGATCAAGTAAGTGTCAAACGACTGTTATCTATTATTTTTGTGTAAATGTTAGTATTCAAGCGGAGGTCGCAGTTATTATGGAATGTGCTCGTGAGAATCTTCGTCTGCGATATAGGAGCAAGACGATTAATATTTTCACGGACAGTCAGGCAGCGCTGCAAACTGATTTGGGATTGCTATCAGGCCGTTTCCTCCCTTGCCAGAATCAACAATGTAACCGTTTGTTGGGTTCCTGGTCATGAAGGGATTCTTGGGAACGAAAGAGCTGATTATGACGGGCCCTCAACCGTTCTGCGGTGTTCCAAGGTGTGTGAATCCCCTAGGGTTGTCTCGAAATGGATTCGCGCGGAGCTTGAGAGAAGGTGGAGGTTGCATCCGGGTTTGAGAATGAGTAGAATGGTATTACAGTCACCTTCCTCCACGGTGGCTTTGGAAATTCTC
Organism: Homalodisca vitripennis; assembly: GCF_021130785.1. Taxonomy (NCBI): domain Eukaryota; kingdom Metazoa; phylum Arthropoda; class Insecta; order Hemiptera; family Cicadellidae; genus Homalodisca; species Homalodisca vitripennis. Next base: position 41,405 of record NW_025781002.1, on the reverse strand, counting down.
TCATTAAACAGATCAATGTCTTCTCAGGTTATTGGTCGCATTAAGGGGGCATGGTCACCTGAGAAAGCATCCTTCAGGAGGATCCGCTCTGTAGAAGGTGTAATGAGCAGGAGGAGACTGCTGAGCACCTGCACTTTGATTGCCCCGCAATATCAAGAGGAGCGGTATGCCATCTTTGGTAGTTTGGACAGGGGTGGTGAATTTTCCCAGGAGGACTTGATAGGTTGTTTTTCGGTGGTTTGTGGAACTGCTGAAATTGTAGACTGGTGGGCCTCATGGTGTGTTTCCGGGGTGCGCAAAAAGCCCTTGAGGCTTAAGTGCATGGCAGTAGGCCGCCCCAAGGGAAGAAAAAAAATGTTAGTACGTAGGCTATATGATAATCATACTTAAACGAGAATAAAATTTACATCATTATACATAATAGTATACTTTAAATTTATTAATTGTTAACGGGTTACCTAGATACATAACGTTGGGCATATTGTTGTAAATCGATGGTCTTTTGGTTTTATTAAGGTGTGATGTTGATGTATAGGTGCCTCTGTGTTGTAATAATGTTGTAAATCAATGGCCCGAGAGATATAACATTTTCTAGAAAAATGGTTTTTAAAGTTGTGATGAAAATTTAAATTAATGGGTTCCTCTGTCGTGTAAAATTGTTGTAAATTAATACTTTAATAAATTTATAGGTGGGAGGGTGATATCGATATAAAATAATGGAATGCCTATGGATGCTTATGGGGTCAGGTATTGTTGTAAATCAATGGCACCTTACAGATATTATATTATTGTAGATTATTGGTTTCACCGAGGTGTAATATTAATGTAAATTAAAGGCTCACCATTAATTTCGGTGTAATATTGTATGAGGATTAAGGTGCAATATTATGGTAAATCGAGAGTCCCCAGAGATACAATATTGCTCTAAATCAATGGGTACCCCGAGGTTTAGTATTGATTTAAGTTGATGGGCTCCAGACTAACCAATAGGCCTCCAGTAATCCAGTAATATAATATTGCTCTAATATAATCAGTTCTCCAAGTTGTATAATATGACTCACTTGAGAAGTATACTGGCTGTAAATTAACGGCAAATTATTATGATGGATAAACTAAATTTGAATATCATTCCTTAAATAGGTCCAAAACCCCGAGCTTGTTATAACTAAATGTGAACATCGTGAAATATTGGATTCAACGTATTGTATCAGGATTATTATTAATCAATAGGTATTGCAGTCTGAAAAATAACTGCATTATATCATTCAAAGTTTTCACTTTTGTAACGTATGTCATCTATAGTAAATCACAGCTAACATTGACATTATGTTGACCTTGGTCAAGAAAGGTGTATCTAGACAGAAGCCTTGCCTACTTGGCTCAGACATCTGGACTCAACAAGTCGCACAACTTCCACTAATGAACTTATATCAACTTTTACCATCAGTCGAGTTTCTTGGATTAAGTTAGCATCCGAACTATTCCCATTTTCAACTTGATTATGTTACCAGTGAATTCTAATATTTAGTACAATCAATTTTCATATAAATAAATACATTGATTGTATAAATAGCTCAGTAGTTATCAATAATTAATTTTCAAATCAATTTGGCAAGCTTTATAAGTTTGCTCTACGTATCAAGTAGGGGCTTTCAAACTATTGGTATTTCATATATAGATCTTCCAAATCTCTCATTATTGCAAAGGAGTGTTAAAAGTACAGGAAGTACATGTTTAACAGGAAGTATATCTTTTACCAGGAAGTATATGTTTTATTTCATAACATACGACTCATGAAATTAAACCATAAGTTTTCCGTTATAAAAATAACGGTCTACATAACAAAATCTTGTCTACATCAAAAATAGCAGCTGAGATTCTTCATTTTATTCTGTTTGTAAAGCTCAGGAACTGTAATACATTATAAATCCAAAGCTGCTTCAAAAATATAATTACGAAACAGTGCGAAAAATGTATTGCCTATGATTGGTTGATCTTTTATACAAAATCACGTAACAAAATACACAACTGTAGGTGGAAAATATGTTTGAATTTGTATATACATAATTAGAAATGAATGTAAACTAGTACGTTTCTTTGCAGTTTAGCACAAGAAATTAATAGTGTACATGTTAGCTGTATGTTAGTGTATGTTATAGAGGTTGTTGTGAGCTTTATTAATCAAAGTTAATCGTCAGGACAGTGAGTAACTAATCAACTGTACCGTGCAAAATAGAAAATCTTTAAAACCTCTGAATGGACCAACCCCAGATATTCTAAGGAAGTCGTGTAAAAACTACGTTTTTCTACTTAATTGTACATTAAGCAAGTATAATAACAAACTGATTGTATTACAATACTTTTAACCAGTATCAATTCGTATTTAAACATCCCTTAGTTTCAGCGGTTTTCAATACCTTGCTTCTTTATATGATAGCTGTTAATAATTAATGTTCTGGCCACTACGCTTTCAACTGTAAAGTTACTTTGCAATCAATCAAATCAATCAAAATTCTTTATTGTTCATTGACATGAGACATGCATGGAACATGGTCAGATATTATAGAACCGATTAATACTAAACAGAAGAATACAACATCACACATTTAAATAACAGTTAAAAACAGTGTAAAATATAAGATAGTACAACTTAAACTACAAACACTCTTATCTATATCGTCCACTAGGCTGGAGCACCGCTCACCAGTTCGTTAATGGAGTAGAATGCTTGTCTTATTAGGTATTTTTTTAAGTTGTTTTTAAAAGACGTCTCAGTCTCGCACGCTGTGATACTAGAAGGCAAATCATTAAAGATTTTAGGGCCCATATATGACATTGATTTTTTAAATGTGTTATTATGGTGTTGCGGAATGATTAGAGCACCTCTGTTTCTTGTAGAATACACGTGGTTAAATGATGGGAAGGATTGAAGGTTCTTACCGAATATATATAAAGTGATGGCAATGTCATTAGGCTTTCCCTAGGGAAAACCTCCCGACAGCTCTCACGATGAGCCAGACCACACATCAGTCGAATAGCCTTCTTCTGCAGTTTAAAAACCCTACTGATCAAACTACCTGAAGCCGTCCCCCAGAAAATCAATCCATATGTTAAAATGGGCACAAAGTAACTAAAGTACACCAGCCTAACGGTATCTCTAGACAGAAAACTTGTTAGGTACCTTAAAGAGTAAATGCTGGCACCAAGTCTTTGACAGACATGACTGATGTGATTTGACCAGTCAAATCTGGAATCAATGTGGAGTCCCAGGAAGCAGACCGTTGAAGAATGCTCGATAGGTATATAGTCAAGGAGAGTAACTAACGCACTCTCATTCTTGTGGGGTCTAAAGTGGACTATTGAGGTTTTTTCAGGATTGAGAAATAAATAGTTAGCAGAAAACCAAGAACGAAGACTCTTGAGTGAAAAAGCCAGCTCGGTGGAAAGAGATTGAGCTGTGTCAGCTTGAATAAGTACACTGGTGTCGTCCGCATATTGCACTAAGTGGCCCCTCACAGATGAGTTAAGGTCATTCACGTATATATTAAATAAAAGAGGGCCAAGAATTGAGCCTTGCGGCACACCAACCTTGACCGGTAAGAGAGCAGACCTACCCCTACCCCCTTTGTTGGTGATCTCAACAAACTGAGAGCGACCAGAAAGATAGGAACGAAACCACTCTAGAGGGATGCCTCTAACACCGTACATTTCCATCTTTTCCAGGAGACGTTGGTGTTGACGGTGTCAAAGGCACGGGAAAGATCACAAAAAATGCCCGCAGTCTCACCGCCAGAGTCAACAGTAGAGAAGGCGGTATTAAGGAATTCATTTATCGCCTGAGTGGTTGATTTATCTTTAAGAAACCCGAATTGTGAAGGAGATAGTAAGGAATTTTCGTTAAGAAAATTAATCTATTGTGAATTAATCGTTCAAATATTTTGCTCAACGTGGGAAGTATTGAGATGGGGCGATATTGGTTAACTGAGGTTCTATCTCCCTTCTTAAAGACAGGAATGACCTTGGCGGATTTTAACGCAGAAGGAAAGAGTCCTTGGTCAATAGAATTATTAAACAGGACAGTTAAGGGACAAGAGAGTGAATCTGCAACCCTCCTGACAATGGATGGAGACATATCAAATACATCAGAAGAGGAGCTGGCCTTGAGACCCTTAGTCACACTCAACACTTCACTGTACGAGGCAGGAGCAAAAAAAATGCTCGATGAACATGGAGAGCTGGGCAATCCCGAATCAGTTGATGTTATTTTGCTCTGAAGGTCCAACTGATCACAAGCGTTAACGAAATGAGAATTAAACCTTGCAGCTATCAAATTAGGTTCTGAGACCAACAAGCCATTATCAATCAAACCATTTGTGCGTTTGTTACCTTTGCACTTCCCTGAATATTCAGCCACAATCTGCCAAACCGCTTTTCCTGTATTGTCACTATTCTCAATATGAGACCTAGCCACAAAGCTCTTCTCTGATTGGATAAGCTTTCGATACTCAGATTTTCTTTTATTATACAACTTGCGATGGAAAGCCGATGGAAAATCGCGTTGGAGCAAATATAGATCCTTCAACGCCTCCCTCGCTCTGATGACCCCAACAGTGAGCCATTTAGGACGTACTCTACGTTCGGCCTTGCGAGTGACAAGAGGAAATGCTAAATGAAAGATAGGTACAAGAACATCCATAAAAGAAGAAAATTGGACCTCAATATCCTCCCTATCATCAGGGAAGACATGTTTGTCCAGTTAACCTGTTGCAAAAGACTAGAAAATCTATCAACGTTTATTGAGGAGAACCTTCTCGCTTTTACCATCTTCGGACTGCTACCAGTCAAACTAGAGGTGTCTGAGACGGAGAACAACTGGGCTTCGTGGTCTGATAAGGCTGTAGGAAGTATTTCGGCTGAGACCTGATCGACCTCAATGTTAGTCAAGACGTTATCAATGCACGAGCCACCAGAAAAGCAAGGACGTGTCACTCCACGAATAAGAATTTTCAGTGAAAAACTATTGAGAACATCTAATAGTTGAACAAATTTCCTGTCAGCTTCTTCCCAAAAATGAATATTAAAATCTCCGCATATGATAATATTCCTGTTTGCTTCTCATAAGTATTCTGAGAGCCTCCTCCAGTCTCTCAATGAAAACGTCACAATCGCCATCTGGAGATCTGTAAAGTGACAGTAATGTCAAATTCAGAACATGGACAACAACAACAGAGGACTCAAAGTGCTTCTCGTAGTTGAGGTGAGAGATAACCTGGCGGTCTGAGACGAGATGAGGGAATCTGTTACTGACAAGTGTACAAACACCACCTCTAGCGAGGTTAGGTCTACAGTAAATATCAGCAACCCAGTACCCCTGTATATTCAAACTACTCCGCTTGTCGGGGGTTAGCCAATGCTCTGTTAAACAAGCTATATCTACATCTTTACTGTGAAGAATGGCTTCAATGGGCCCAATTTTTGAGGCAACAGATTGTACATTTTGATGCAACAAGGTTATAGACTTCTTACTACAATTATTAGAAAAGGTGTCTGATTCTATAAAAAAGAGGCTGGTGAGTGATGCTCGTCAGCTCGAGAGAACTTTGTATAATGAGACAACAGAGCATACAAATGCGTACACAACAATCTCTTAGCAGATAAATTTAGGTGCTGACCGCTCCTTACGTAATGATTAATATATACAGGGTGTCAATTAAGTCTGGAACCTCTTTTTTAATTTTTAAACCACAATATAAAAAAATACCAAAGTTCACACGTGCTTACTGGTGATAGTAACGCACATATCTGCCCAATTACCAGATAATTCCTTTGGGGGACGGTCCACAAGGAGTCAAACAAAATTCTTAAATAGCAGCATAGGTCAAGTTTGGTATCAAATTAAAGGTCTTACTTAGCAGAGTACAATGCCGCAAACCGGATTTCAAAAGGTGGATTTATTTAGTCGTTATAGCTATTTGAATTTTAAAACAATTGAACAATGTAAATTATTAAGTATTACAAGTTAACACCAATTTTTAAGTATCTGTGATCAAAGTAAGTGTTCAAAATGTTCCCCTACCATCGTCTGGCAATGTCCTAGGCGGTTGTAAAAGCCATCCACTGCATTTTGAAGGTAGTCACGAGGAATATCTTGAGCTTCTTGGACTATGAGATTTCTTAGGTGCGCCAAATCTCGAGGCTTAGTACGATAAACTTTATCTTTGAGGTATCCCAAAAGAAAACAATCCAGCGGAGATAAATCAGGGGAACGAGCAGGCCACTCTACTGCACCACGTCTTCCAATCCATATGTGAAGGAATATTGTATCCAAGTATTCTCTAACAAGGAGAGCAAAGTGTGGTGGCGCGCCATCTTGTTGGAAATAAATTATTTGAAATTGTCGGTTAAGAGCAGCTTGTAGTGCAGGAATTATCTCATTTTGGAGCATTGCTAGATACGAGTCACCATTTAAATTACCATTGATAAATAGTGGGCCCATAATTTGATTTCCTATAATACCTGCCCAAACGGTAAGTTTCTGTAGATGCTGTGTATGACTCAATCTACCACTTTCACATTCTAACAATAGTTGTGTTAATGGTAATAATTATTGATTCCTGGCTTCGATTACTACATTGTCAGATGATGGGAGGGGAACATTTTGAACACTTACTTTGATCACAGGTACTTAAAAATTGGTGTTAACTTGTAATACTTAATAATTTACATTGTTCAATTGTTTTAAAATTCAAATAGCTATAACGACTAAATAAATCCACCTTTTGAAATCCGGTTTACGGCATTGTACTCTGCAAAGTAAGACCTTTAATTTGATACCAAACTTGACCTATGCTGCTATTTAAGAATTTTGTGTGACTCCTTGTGGACCGTCCCCCAAAGGGATTATCCGGTCGGTAATTGGGCAGATGTGTGCGTTACTATCACCAGTAAGCACGTGTAAACTTTGGTATTTCTTCCTATTATGGTTCAAAAATTAAAAAAGAGGTTCCAGACTTAATTGACACCCTGTATATATATACATAAGTAGATATGAATATGCCGGTTCTAGACCACTTTTGGGACAGACAGAAAATCAATGTAAAATACTGTCCATTGAACCATAAACAAATCTAATAAAATCTAACAGGAAAGCACGAATGTTAAATAACCGAATCTTTAGCTGGTTTACTGTTCAATGTTTGCTTCTACATTTATAAGCTGTTTTAATGAAAAAATCAAAAAATCTTAATAAAAAATCTTTATTCTACAAAGTTAATTGTAACACAGTCTTTATCTTTAATAGTCTTCTTTCCAGTAACAATCAAGTGTAATTTTTCATTTTTGTTTAATTCTTTAATCTTTTTTTCATCCAAAACAGTCAAAAATCTGTTCGGCAAGTGTACTTTACAATCTTCCAACTCGGCAATTATTGTAAACCCGAATTTATCTTTCATTTTCTCCAAATTCAAGATTCTATGTTTCTTTTTTTCTTCCAATTCCACTAATTTCTTATATTCTTTGAATCTTAGTTCACCAACCTTATTCAACTCTTGTAACAGCGCTGCCATTTATTATAGAAAAATCTTTTAACTAAATTTAGTTAAAAGATTTTTCTATAACAAATAGAACAATCTGAAAACATTTGACCAGAAATTGTGCTGATTTGTGTCAAAAATCACCACTTCTCAAAATTTAATTTTACAAATTTTTGCTCTTTAAATAGAACAATCTGAAAACATTTGACCAGAAATTGTGCTGATTTGTGTCAAGTTGTCACAAAAAATCACCACTTCTCAAAATTTTAGTTTACAAATTTTTGCTCTTTAAATATGGAGCGGAAAAAGATAGAGTGCCCATACTGCAAAAAAGACATTTTTGAACATCACTATACTCGTCATTACAATTCGAAAAATCATTTGAAGAACAAAGAAATTTATAATAAAGAACTAAATTATTTGAGGACTTGGGCTAAAGAGAATCAAATCGATGGTCACGAAAAGATGTACAATATAGAAAAATTGCGTGAATTAAAGAAAAGCTTTAAGGAAGATAAAAAAGATCTCAATCTATTTAATGATGAAAAAATTCAATCAATCGCTGAAAAATTGTCCTTAGAAACAAACGATAAAACTAAGTCTGAAATGATCGAAGAAATTGATAAAACTCTTAAAGTAAAATCCGAAAATATCATTGATGTAGAAGTTTTATCCTCAATACACGGTCTTTTCAAGCAATACATTTTAACAAACTTGAACGACAATTCCATGTCAATTTACAAATATCTTTCAATTATGCGGTCAGAAATTAAAAGTTTAATCGAGAAATTTCAAGAAAATGTTAAAAATATGAAGGGCTATCTCTCTTTGGAATGTGAATACGAACGAACTTTAGTGAATGGTGAACCGCAAACATGTCTAATGTATTTTACTATCAAAGCAGACGAAATCTTTGACGTAAACGACTTTATTACTAAGCAATTTAATAAATTAACACATCGAGAACAAACGAATAATCCAAATAAAGGTTCCGGATGGACATTTAAAAGTTGTAAACAACTAGTTTTGAGCCTTAACAAACACGAAATGATGAATGCAGGATCATACATCGATTTACCAAAGAATATCAAAGATAAAAAAGCTTGTATAAATATAAAAAATAGAGATGATTTTTGCTTTATTTACTCAATAAGATGTGCTATTGAAAAACCCGAGACTCATGTTGACAGAGCAAAACAATACGAAAAATTCGTGAACGATGAGATATTTTCTGGATTCGACTATCCTATGTCTTTAAAAGATATACAATTATTTGAAAAACGAAGCAGCAAAGCAAAGTACAAGTATCCGAAAATGTCTGTAAATGTCTATACTTTTGATGAAAAACTACACATAGTACCGTTGCAAATTTCAGAAGTTTATGACGCCAAGTTAGAAGTTGATTTATTGTATGTTAAACAAGATGATAAATCCCATTATGTTTTGATAACAGATTTAAGTAGATTAGCGAGTTCACAGATATCAAAAAATGCTCACAAGACGTTCTTGTGTCGAAGATGTTTAAGCCATTTCTACAAATATAGTGCTTTATCAGATCATTTAGAAATTTGTAAGCAACATGAAGTTTGCAAGCCAATTATGCCGTTTCCGGGTCAAACAACTAAATTTACCAATTACCAAAAGAAATTTAGCCATCCGTACGTTATTTATATGGATTTTGAAAGCATATTAGAGAAGATTCCCACATGCAAAAACAATCCGCAAAAATCGACTACAACCAAGATTCAGAAGCATATTCCTTATGGTTTTACTCTATATTTAGTGTCTAATGTGACCAATCGTATGTACAAGCCGATATGTTATCGAGCAAAAAATGAAGAAGAGTTGCCGAACGTTCCTGCAAAATTGTTTGAAGAACTCAATAAATTATCGAAGTACATAGCTAAAAAATATAATTCAAAGAACATGAAGCCCATGAAATTGACTGACGAAGAAGAAATTTCGTATCAAAATTCAAATCTTTGCCACATTTGTGAAGAAATATCGTATCAAGACACTGAAAAAACTTTAGGGTTTTTACCAGATAATTGGAGTTCTGCTTATGATGCATTCAAAAAATGCAGAGATCACTGTCATTTGACTGGAAAATTTCGAGGTGCAGCTCATAGAATTTGTAATCTGAATTTGAAATTTCCTCAGAATATTCCCGTTTTCTGTCACAATATGTCTAATTACGATACGCATTTGTACATAAAAGAATTGGCAAAACAATATGGAAATGTTGATTTGATTGCAAACACCGATGAAAAATATATAAATTATTCTGTAAATTCTGGATATGGCTATGAATTCGAAGGTGATAAGCCAAGAAAATTCATCAAGTTTTCGTTTGTAGACACGTTCAGATTCATGGCCTCGTCTATAGAAAAAGTTAGCTAAAAATCTAAAGAGAGAAGACTTCAAACATACAAATCATTTTATACAGGATGGACTGAATGAAATTATAGAAAGACAGCCAAATGACGAAGAAGAGATTTTTAAAATATTGTCAGGAAAAGGAATATTTCCCTATGAATTTATCGATAGTATTGAAAAACTTGATTACACAGAAGAATTAAGAATTCAAGATTTCTATTCACTTTTGACAGATGAGAGCATATCTGAGAAAGATTATCAACACTACTTGAGCGTTTGGAACAAATTAAAAGAGAAAAATCTTGGAAATTACTCTGATCTCTATAACATTCAAGATGTTCTATTGCTCGCTGATATCTTTGAAAATTTTAGGAATATTTGTTTGAATTGCTATAAGCTTGATCCAGCACACTATCTAACAGCTCCCAGTCTCGCATGGGACGCAATGTTAAAATTAACGAAGATAGAATTACAATTAATTAGTGATTATAATATGTATTTGATGATCGAAAAAGGTATTCGCGGAGGCATTTCTCAGTGTATTAAACGATATGTGAAAGCAAATAACAAATATTTAAAAGATTTTGATAAGACAAAGCCCGAAAACTATTTACTCTATCTCGATGCAAACAACCTTTATGGGTATGGTCTTATGCAAAAACTGCCGTTTAGTGATATCAAGTGGATGGATCCTAAAACGTATACAAAAGAAGAGTGGCAAGAAACAATTTTAGAACTCACTGGCGACGAAGATTATGGCTATATTCTCGAAGTCGATCTTGGATATCCAACAAATTTACACGAACATCACAAGGATTTACCTCTTGCTCCAGAACATTTTTAAAAACAAACTTTGCACAACTCTACTGGATAAAACTGAATACGTTGTTCATTCGAGAAATTTGAAGTTCTATTTGGAACAAGGTATGATTTTGAAACATGTGAATAGAGTTATTGCATTCGATCAGAAGCCTTTTATGAAAGAATACATTGATTTTAACACAAACATGAGAACCAAAGCTACAAGCGACTTTGAAAAGGACTTTTATAAGCTGATGAACAACTCAGTTTTTGGAAAATCTATGGAAAATGTAAGAAACAGATGTGATATTAAGCTTGGAAATGAAGAATTTTCAATGAAACAAGCTAAGAAAACAAATTTCAAATGCTTTAACATCTTTGACGACAACTGTATAGCGAGTCACATGTACAAACAAAAGGTTAAATTTAACAAACCGATTTACATAGGATTTTCAGTTCTCGACCTCTCAAAATTGCTAATGTACGAGTTTTATTACAACAAATTAAAGAAGTTTGATCCAGATTTGAATCTGTGTTACATGGATACAGACAGTTATTTCCTAGAATTGAAACGAGATCCTTTTAAAATTATTAAAGAAAATATAGATGACTTTGATACAAGTGATTATCCAAAAGATCACGACTGTTTCGCTACTAAAAATAAGAAAGTCATAGGAAAATTCAAAGACGAACTAAATAGCGAAGTTTTAGAAGAATTTTGTGGTTTAAGATCAAAGATGTACTCGTACAAATATCTAGACAAAAATCCAGTTAGGTGTAAAGGAATTAAGAGAAGCGTTGTAAATAAAACAATAAATATCGAAAACTTGAAGAGATGTTTGTTCGAAGATAAAGAAGAATTTAGGGAGATGACAGTAATCAAAAGCTACAAACATGAATTGTATACCATCACTATAAACAAGCTGGCACTGAACGCTAAAGATGATAAGAGAATTGTCCTAGAAAATAAGATCGATACAGTACCGTATGGATATAAAGGCGAAGCAAAATCTGATATATTAGACGAATTAAATAAACTTGGAAACTTTGAAAATTGAGAAATAACCGGAAGTTTTTACGAATATGAATTGAAAAAGTCAAAGCTGTAATTTTTTCTATATAAATGGAGGCCCAAAAGAAATGTATAAAGTGTCAAGAATTTAAAGATTTGTCGAAGTTTTTTCAAGATAAGACTAGAAAAGATGGATTATGCTATTATTGTAAGGATTGTAATAAGAAATATAGAAAAGAATTATATGATAAAATGGAAAAATTAACTTTAGAAGAGAAAGAGTGCACACGGTGTAAAAAGGTTAAGAATATTTCAGAATTTTATAATCTCCATTATAGTAAAGACAACAAACAAGCATATTGTAAAGATTGTGCTAAACAAATCTTTGCTAGACCAGTTCTTTGCGTATGCGGAAGAGAAATTCAACATTTCTATAGTCTTAAAAGACATTTACAAACAAACTATCATAATTCGAATGTTTAACATTTTCATCGTGTAATTTAGATATTCTATAAATCAGTCGAGATTCTGCCATATTTGTAGTAAAATGATTTCCGTTGTATAAAATATTCAAAGATTCTTTCATTTGGTTGTAGAGATTTATACTATTTGGATCTCCATGTCTTAATAAAATTTCCATTTCTGGGTAATCAATTTCAAGTTCTTTCAATCTTTTCGGTATTTCTCTCTTTTGAGCTCTGATAACGTAATAAGGCCATTCCCACATGTGATTCTTCTTAATTAACACAAAAAACATGGTGTTTTTTCTTATCAAAATCTTTACAAACAAGATCTGGTTTCATTAAGTCAATTTTTACACTTTGTTTTGCAATTATTTCCGTTTTGATTTCATCTTTAATTTGCAAGTGCTTAACTTTGTCCTCTAAATATTTAATCTTGTTTTCAAGTTTGTACACACCAAATTTACGAATGCTTGGTAAAACATCTCTCGTAACCCATTGTTGAAAGCTTTTTGCTTCTATTTTATGAGATCTTAAAATTAACGAATAAAGTCCTGATTCATTAATGAAAATAGTATCTTTGTGAATATTTGCGAGGTGGCCCTCGAGGGCTACCTTATCTTTTAGATAAAAGTATTGAGATTTGTCACCTTCATCGACATTATTTCTAATCGCTTTTTCTGTATTGTTATATTCCAATATTTCTGCAACATCTTTAGCCTTAAACCAAAATTCATTATTTTCGTCAACAATTGTTAAAATTTCTTTATTATTGAATTTTAGTTGATTATTTCTTAGATCTATGACTGACTCCATTTAGATAGAAAAAATTTAACAAGCAATTTTTATTTTGAGAGACCTGGTTCATTAATAAAAACAGTACAGGGATGAAGATTGTTAAGGGGCCATTCGAATAGACCCTTGTTTTTTAAGTAAAAATATTGAATTTTGTCATCATCATCAACGTTTAATATGATTGCTTGTCTAGTGTTTTCATATTCTAATATTTCTGCAACATCTTTCGCTTTAAACCAGATCACATTGTTTTCGTCTACAATAGTTAAGATATTCGTGTTATCGAATGTAAGTTGGTTATTGAGCAGATCCACAACTGACTCCATTTAGAAAGAAAAAATTTAACAAGCAATTATTTGAGTGTAAAGTCCAGATTCATTAATAAAAATTGAACTAGGATGTAATGTTTGTAAGAGTCGCGATTCGATACCCTTGTCAGAACGTATGTTTTTGAATATTTTCTCGGGGTCTATGGGATAGACTCCAGTGATTTATACATTTTAGGGCTATTTTCTCGTCATTATCGTCATTTTAATCTAATCGCCTCTCATCAATCTTAAATAAATTGTTGTTTTACTCTCATTATTTAATAAATTTCCCTCAGAGTCTTGTATAGTTAGAACGATTTTTTGAATTCTTTTAATATTTTTTCTAATTGGAATATAATCGATTTCATTCGGTTTTTCACTGATTTTCGATCCATAAGCAACATTTGGGAAAAAAGTGTACAAAATTTCAGATTCTTTGTGTAAATGTTCGGTATGATTTTCAAAACTAGGTTCAACGAGATTACAATGTACTTCAATTACATCAAACGGTCTAAATTTTGGCGTTTTATTTCCTAAATATACCTGATTTGGCTCAATAGTTTCTTGAACAAACCCTAACAAATCTACAATAATTGCTGAAAACATTATTCTTACTGGTGATTTTATTTGAATTTTATTAGAGAGATAATTTTTTTGCATTTCAAACTTGTTTTCGTCAAAGTTTAAAGATTTATCTGATTGTTTGAATGTTTTCAGATAATTTTTAAGGGAATTTTTTATTTGATCGAAAGTATAATATCCTTTGTTTAAACCATAGTATTTTGTTATGTTCTTCTCACTAAATCCTATACAATAAGGAGAACTTTCACTAATATTTATTACAAAATTGTCAGAATAAAAGCCGCTTAAACCGATAAAATAATTTGATTCTTCCTCTAAGTGTATAGGATGTTCCAAGTTTAAAACTAATTTAGAGCTTTCTGAAGTCAACTTGAACAGCTTCATTTTCGCAAGCGTTGCTTCAAGATGAAAATCTTCTACTTAAATGGAGAAATTTTTAAAGCAAAAAGATCAGATAAAACTTCAAACGTTTGAAGAAAATAAGAAAGATCAACCAATCAGATTGTTAATTGTTGGTTCAAGTGGATGTGGAAAAACAACTTTACTATTGAATTTTATCTACAATAGGTTGATTCCTTATTCCAATTTGTATGTTTTTAGTAAATCTTTAGAACAAGACGCCTATAAAAAAATTACAAGAAAGATTTGAAAATATTGAGAAGAACTTAAGTAAGAAAATATCATATTTTTATAATGCTTCTGAGGACATAGTTCCGTTAAGCGAATGTAAACCCAATTCGTTAATCGTTTTTGATGATTGTATTTTGGAAAATCAGGACGTTATTAAGGAATATTTCGTAATGTCTCGTCACAAAAATATCTCTTGTATCTATCTTTCTCAATGCTTTTCAAAGGTTGATAAACAAGTTATAAGAAATAATTTGAATATGTTGTGTGTTTTTTAAGCAAGACGATCACTATTCGAGAAAAATTTATAACAATTATGTGGGATCTGATATGAGTTTTAACCACTTTAATGAATTATGTGATAAAATTTGGAAAGCAGACTACGGATTTTTAACTATTAATCTAACTTTGAAGCCTAAAAATGGTAAATATTTGAATAAATTTTCCAATATAAACGTGTGATAATCTAGTTGTTTTCATGTTTTTACGTTCACGTTCCACGTTCACGTTCATGTTTCACGTTCATGTTTCACGTTCATGTTTCGTGTTCTCGTTTCGTGTTCACGTTTCCACGTTCCACGTTCACGTTTTACGTTCCGTGTTCACGTTTCGTGTTCTCGTTTTCACGTTTCGTGTTCACGTTTCCACGTTCCACGTTCACGTTTTACGTTCCGTGTTTCACGTTTTACGTTCCACGTTTCGTGTTCTCGTTTCGTGTTCACGTTTCCACGTTCCACGTTTACGTTTCAAAATTTTCCTAAATAAATGGCGAACGTAACTTCAGAAGAAGCAAAAAAACTTGATCAAATAGAAAAGAAATTAATCAAAGAATTTAAAGAACAGATTCGAATTGATGAAAAAGAACAAGAATTTATTCAAAAAATTAATCAACCTGTAACATCTGCAATAAAAAATGTTGAGGGCAAAATTGAAAATGTTTTAAGCGATAATCAAAATTTGATGAATTTGGTTCCAGTTGTACGACAATTTGCTGATATTTCGATACCAGAATCTGAGTTTGAATTGCCAAAATTACCATCTTCAACACCATTTAGACCTCGAATCATTGAAGACTCTACCATAGTTGAACCAATAAGTCCTGGAACAACGGATATAATAATTGGTGAAATTGGTAAAAAATTTCTTCCTAGAGCAAAGGATGATAAATTTGGTTTGTATTGGGACAGAAAAAAGAAAAGTTTTATGATTGGAAATTTGCCCGTGAATTTTGAGCATAATGATATCATTATTAATGAAAAAACATATGAAGGAACTCAAGGTTTATGGAGATTATTAACAGGCACTGATGTTCCAAAAGACGGTTTATATTCTGAAGAAGACTTGAAAAAGTATACTGAAATTTTATGGAAATCTGATTCAATTTACAAAAATAATGATCCATCAACTAAGAAACCAAAGTCAAGTAAAGGTAAAAAAATATCTCAATTTGATTAAACCAATTTGGGAAAAAAGAATCGAAGGATCAGGTGTGAGAAAATACAGTGATAATAAGATTGAATACAGATATATCGACGATTTGACAAAACTCGATGGAATTATTAATTATATTTATGCTCAAGAAAAGGCTGGAAACAACAATTTTTTGAACGAAAAGAAAGCGATTAAAGATTTTATTTCGAACAAACTTGATGAAATGATTGAAAAACCTGATGGAATTAAATATTTAAAACGAGTTTTGCCGGCAATAAGTTCATCTATGATTGAGGGTAGTGGACTTTTGAATGATTTTATCAACAATTTACCTTTTGAATTACACGTACCAACTTATCAGTATCTGGGGCCTGGCACAAAACTAGAAAAAAGACTAAAAAGAGGAGATACTGGTATAAATAAATTAGATCAAGCTGCTATGGAACACGATATTTTTTATGCAAAACATAGAGACACAAATTCCAGACATATCGCAGATAAAGTTTTGCAAGATAAGGCAATGGATAGATTTTTATCAAAAGATGCTAGTTTAGGTGAAAGATTTGTTGCGCTTCCAACAGCTGGAGCAATGTTTTTGAAGAGAAAACTAGGAATGGGAATCGAAGAGAACTTGAAATTTTAACTATATAAATGGAGGTGAACGTAAACTTCAGCAAAAATCAGAAAGAAAAAATAAAATCCGCTTTTAAGAAGAAAATACCCGTTAGTATTCAATTTAAAATAGATCAACTAAAAAATGGCGAAGATAAGATATTTTTAACAAATAGACAATACAATAAACTCGAAAAACATAAGAAAAACAATAAAGGAACCAGAATAGAATTTTCTTATAATCAGTTGAAAGAACTTAAAAATGGTGGACTTTTGAAAGATTTATTAGATTTTGGAGAAAATATTCCAGTTGTTAAAAATGTTGTTCCTTATTTTCGTAAAGCTGCTCCAATCGTTAAAAAGGATGTGATTCCTATTGTTCGAAACATTTTAAATTGGTTAGATAAAGAGTTGGAAGATGTTACAGGATCTGGATTAGATGAAAAAACTTTGAATTACGTGAAATCAAACATTGAAAAAAAAATTTAAACCTTTAACATTCGGGGAATTGGAAGAAATCTGCAAAAATATTAAACATTTTAGAGGAATCTTCATGAGAGATACATTACCTGAAAAAGTTAAGAAATTTGAATGTGGAATTGTGAATTTAGACTCGATTATGGGAAGTGGAACGCATTGGATTTGTTATTATAAAAATGATAAGAATGCATGTTATTTTGATTCGTATGGAAGAATTGAGGACAAACCACCTATAGAATTGATTAAATATTTGAAAAAATCAAGCGTCTACTACAATGATTCTCAGATTCAAGACTATAAAGATCCCCCAATTTGTGGTCATTTATGTGTTTTTGTTTTGAATGAACTGAGTACTGGTAAAGATTTTAAAGAAGTTGTTAACAAATTATTGCTTAATAAATATGGATTCACAAAATATTTTTGACGTATTTGGAACACAAATTATTCAAAATGTAGATAATAGTTTGAATTTTGATAGTTTGAGAAATGAGTTTGATAACAAGTTAGAAAATGTATTACAAAACCTTCCAGATTCAGATATGTTTGCTGTCGAGATTGAAGATTTTAAAGCAGAATATGATAACAAACTTGAAAATTTCATGAGTTCAAATGAAGTTGCTGATAAAATAAAAACATTGGAAAAAGAAGTTGATGATGGTGTAAAAAAATTATTTACCAATTTAATGTCTCATATCGAAAAAGCTGATGAAATTACTGAAGCGATCAAAGTTGAAAAGAATTATGTTAGTTTGGCTAATAAAAAAAAGAATTGTCGGTGTTCGACCTGGTATTGACAAACATGATGTTGTTGTTAAAGAACAAATTTTAAAACCTCTAAAATTATCAGAAAACATCGATATTGTTGATTTACATGATCCGAATGTTAAAAATGCCTTAGATTTTAAAGGAAAAAGAATTAGCTGTGTTAGTAAAGGAATTAATCCATTTGATGTTGTTGTAATGATTCAATTAGAAGATCATATTAAAATGTTTAATGAACTAAACAAAAATTACGAGAATCATAAACAGCATGTTAAAGATTTTACAACAGAAGTCTATGAAAAACTTGATGAAAGAAGTAAAAGATCTATAGAAAATTGTGATGAAAAATTTACAAACTTTGAGGAAAATTTCAATCTATATAAAGGCGATCTTTATGGAAAAATAACAAACTTTTTGGAAGATTTCGCTAGATTTCAAGAGGGTTTTAATGAAACCGATAGAAAAAATGGTGAAGTTTTTGAAAGAGTAGTTACTAATCAATCTTTACTTCATGATAAATTAATTAAACTAGAAGAAAACTTTGGCGAAATTAATGAAAAAGTTATAAAAAATAAGCAGTCTTTTGATAAGTTTAGTTTAGATGCCACAAAAACTTTTGAGAATATTGATCATAAACTCGTTGAATACAACGATTTATATCTCGATAAAGTAAATAAACTAGAAGAAAACTTTAATAAATTTAAAGAAGATGTCGATAAAACTTTTGAAAATATTGATAACAGATTTAATGGAGTATGTGGTTACGATGACTAATTTTCCTTATATAAATGGCGCTCATATATTGTGTGAGATGTAAAGAGAAAACTGCCACAAACGATATAAAATACTATGCAAACATCAATGGAGTTAAGAGAATTTCTGGAAAATGTGCTGAATGTAACGCAAAAAAGAGCCAATTTATAAAAACTTGATTTTGAAATTTTTTCTTAATAAATAGAGATGGCGGGACATTACAGTGCTTTCGATCTTTTTATAATGCAACACGAAAGAGATTTGAAAAAAGAACATTGGGATGACATTTCTCAAAAATATGAATTATCCGAAGATATGATGAGATTATACGTAAACAAATTGAATTGGTATAACATTGCTAAATATCAAACTCTGTCCCCAGAGTTCATTCAAGAAAATATACATTATCAATTAAAAGATCATATGTCTGTTCTTTGTCTCTATCAACACTTGAGTATAAAGTTTTTGGATGAAAATAAAGATACAGTTGATTGGAATAATATTATAGATAGCGGTTACTATCCTGTGCAGATTTTATTGAAATATGTGACCGAGATCGCAAAATTTAAGGAAGAGAATCCTGAATATGACGAAGTAGATCATTAAAAATGACTCTAATCTTTTTAATTATTTTACTAAAATTTATATCTTTTCTTATAAAAACGTACATTAGATCGATGAAAAAATGATACACGATGTTTAAAATTTCTAAATTTTCTCTTATTAAATGGCGGACTACAGAAAATATGCTAGTGATATTGAAAGGGCGGAGTTTAAAAATTTCTATCCAATTAGTAAACAACATTTGAATGAACCGAATAAAAGAACTGAGTTTAATATTGATTTTGGAGATAATTTTTGCTCGTCTAACTTCCAGTTTTATATTTCTGGAACTTTAACAAAACAAGATGGTCAAGCATATCTTGGAACTGATAATGTTAGATTAATCGATAATTTTATACCGTTTTTATTTTCTAAGATTGAAGTAAGAAAACACAATAAATTGATAGAAGAAGTCGAAAACTGTGGCCAATTAAGCACAATTAAAGGAACTATTTCGTATTCAAAAAGTGATGTTATTTCTCAAACTTCTAATGGCTTTGAATCAGATTTTAAATTTGGTGTTTTTGAAGCAGCTGGAAATTTATCTCATTTTGGATTAGGATTTTTTGAAAATGTTACTATTCCGATCTATAAAGGAGGATTTTATCTAAGTTTTATAAGAGCAGAAGACGATGATGTGATTCTGAAGACTGCAACTGGAAATGTTATGCCTGTTGATGGAAAAATAACAATTACAGATTTTTTTATTAGAGTTCCAATGATTGATTATAAAATCACGAGTAAAATAAGGTTGATTGATGAAATTACAAAAAGTCAAAACATTATGTTTAATTTTCTAGATTGGCAATGTATTGAACAAAAAGGTATTTCCGGAACAACTTATTCGTTCGATATTACAAACATTTATAGAAATATCTTCAATCCCAAGTTCGTTATCATAGGTTTTCAAACAGATAGACAGAATAATCAAGAAAAAAATCCTTCAAAGTTTGATAGTTTGGATGTAAAAAATATCAGAGTAAAATTGAACGGTTCTTATTATCCAGATGAATTACAAAATTTAAACATTTCCGGAGGTCTTTTCAGAATCATGTATCAGATGTATCAAGATTTTAAGAAAGTTTACTGTAATAATAAGGAAATGTATTACAATCCTAAAGAATTTTTAGCGAATAGACCTATTTATGTCATTGATACAACAAAGAGTTTGACAAATATTTCTGGTTCAAAGAACGATATAATTATCAATATGGATTTTCAAAAAGCTGTTACAAACTCGACATGTTATGTGGTTGTGGTTTCTGAGAAATTTTTAGCCTATGATGTGATTAAGAACGATATTAGAGAAATTCAGTAAAAATCGCGTTATTCGTCGGATAGTTTTAAAACTTTACAGAATTGTTAAAGACATTGATAAAAGTTTACATTTTAAATTGCATTAAAAAATTTTGAAAAATAGGGATGATATTAGGAAAAAAAACTATTTCAAGGTCATGGACCGGAAGTGGTGATTTTAAAAAATACTTTAATATTTACTGATCCTATATACCAAATTTCATCAAAAAAGCTCCAATAGTTCTTGAGATATAAGAGTTTAAAGATAAGGGATGATTGGGGTAGATTTTGAAAATTTTGTTATTTTCATGAAATTTTAAGTTGAACTCGCTTGTTTTTGAAGTTTCAGATTTTTCCGATAAAATTTTTTATTTTTCTTTGAATATTAAGAAATAGGGGATGATTTCACCCTTATGGATAAGTTAAGTCGAAAGAGTTAAGTATTTACTATATGTGTACCAAATTTCATTAAAATCGGTTGAGTGGTTTTTTAACAACAAGGTTTGAAATAAATATTGATATTCACTTATTTAATATACATTGGAAACTATAACAGTTCTAATATCGATTGTAACCATCGATTTTTATTATCGATAAAACTTCGATATTCATAATCGTTTATCGCACGGAAAAAATTTTCATCATGGGCGTTGGCCACGTATAGTCAGTCATGCTTGATCCTCCTCTATTTTAACGAAATTTAACAAGGTATATCATCAATTAGAAGATTCTAATGTATTTGCAAGTTGAAGAAAGAAGATATAGACTTTATATGAAGTAAGAAGATTGTGTGATGTTCTGTGTTTCTTGTTAAAAGTGAAGTGAAGTGTTCCACTGGGCGTTGCCATTCATAGTGTTATTATATTTTATAAGTTACTTTTATATTTGGGACTCGAAGAAAGACGTTACAAGAAGATTGTGAATTTGTGTAGACATTCTAAACTGTGATAAAACATTGTGTGAAAATAGTGATGTAAAGTGTTCATTTGTAATACAGAATTAAGTGTTTTTACAGTGATTTCATTGTCTCACACGGCGTGAGAAAAGCAAGGTCATTGTTTGGTGTCACTACTGTCCTTGTACCACACACGGCGTGTGCAAAGCAAGGTCAAGCGTTAGTGACACAAACGCCTCTCACATGTTTCAATAAAATGAGATTCGAGGTCAAGCGTTAGTGGTACAAACGCTCACAGCAGACGTCACAAATCTACATTTGATTGAAATAAAATATATGATACCTTTCTTCTTCTCCCATTCCCAATTTCTTAGAAGTTAAGTAGATATCGCAAAAACACGCACACTAACAACACTCATTTTGTATGTCTTTAACAATAATTGATGATGTTCATATTATTCTCTTTCATTCCTTCTAAAACTTCAAAAATATACTCTTTCGCTGATGAAAAATCTCGATTTCTTCCGGAATAATCTTTGTAATCATAGACAAAATATCCTAAATAGTTGTACAATAGAATGAAATTATTTCTATTTATCTCTGTTGTAGAAATGTAAACACAAACATTTGCGCTGAAAAATTTATATCTCGGCAGACTTAGTTCCATAATCTCCATTTATAAAAAAATCTTTTTGTTTAAATGGAAGAGTATAATGCCAACTGTTACAAGTGTTCTAATAGAGGAGAAATTATCGATAAAAGATATTTAGTTTGTAGAGGTTGTAATTTAATTTTGTTAGAAAGACCTAAACCTAAGAAATTTCGAAATAAATTAACACATTTGAATAACCTGCTTACAAAATTGCAATATGGAGACAAGAAGCAAACAAAATTTGTTACAGAATTTAGAAAACAGAATAAAAATTTTTACTTATCTCTTGGAACCATTGACAAAATTATTTTCCTTTTCAAAGAATACATTAGGTTTGTAGGTATCGATACACACGTTTATTATGAAAAGATATTACCTGTATTTTTTCATTATCTGGATGTTGAATTTGTTTATGATTTTGAACCAGAAATCCTCGATGATTTTATAGTACATTTGGAGAAATTAAACGAAGAACCTCTTGAAAAGAATGCGGTTTTACTCACATTCTCCCCGACTTCTCGAGTGAAGGTTAGCGAATTTCATTTTTTTCCGTCTTTAAATTTTTTCTATTTAAATGGAGTTCTTGAAGGAGTTAAATGATATTGGAGAATGTAAGTTTAAAGAGTATAAGAAGTTAAATGAATTGGAAGAAAGGAAGAAACATAGAATCTTGAATTTGGAGAAAATGAAAGATAAATTCGGGTTTACAATAATTGCCGAGTTGGAAGATTGTAAAGTACACTTGCCGAACAGATTTTTGACTGTTTTGGATGAGAAAAAGATTAAAGAATTAAACAAAAATGAAAAATTACACTTGATTGTTACTGGAAAGAAGACTATTAAAGATAAAGACTGTGTTACAATTAACTTTGTAGAATAAAGATTTTTTTATTAAGATTTTTTGATTTTTTCATTAAAACAGCTTATAAATGTAGAAGCAAACATTGAACAGTAAAACAGCTAAAGATTCGGTTATTTAACATTCGTGCTTTCCTGTTAGATTTTATTAGATTTGTTTATGGTTCAATGGACAGTATTTTACATTGATTTTCTGTCTGTCCCAAAAGTGGTCTAGAACCGGCATATTCATATCTACTTACATATGTATATATATATATATATATATATATATATATAATAAAATAAATGTTATTTAAAATGTTAATTAAAATAATGTTGTTAAATGTTAATTCAAATGTTATTATACAGTTCCTGCAGTCAATTACACATAATTTCACACATTTCTATTACATACACATTACTTTCCACATATTGGTGCAAAGTAACTTAACCTATTAATTTTAAAATGTATTACATGCTTGTTATAGCAGGGCAAGAATATCAAGAAAATATCATTTCCTTCAAACATTCTTTTAAGTTGTATAGAATAATAAACCACATAAGTCATTATTTTTTGCAAGGTGAATATATGAGACGTTTTTACGAGTCCTATTTTTGCGTACCGATGAATTAGTTTCTAACACCAATTACTCTTAAACGGTTTAAGGCAGCGCAAATAAGACGGTGAGCCCCATCTTGACTGGATTACGAGCATCATAATCCGTAAAACTGCGTTTTAAAATGCTAAAATATTCCATCTGTATGCTAACACTCGGTGGCACAACACAGTATCCGCTCCCACACCCAAACGACCGACCAAACAGCGTTATTAAACGACACTTGACGATAACTACATTTAAGGGGCGTCGTTTTGGAGTAACCTTCTTAAACCCCAGGTCCTTTGTGCAAGTGTTAATGCGTAATGCAATGAAAAAAAAAACTATCTTTGAGAGTCACCTACTGCATAATTAGTTAAAACGAGTACTAAAATATTCCACTTAATGTTTTCAATGCCATTACCATATAGCGAAAACACTTAATAAGAAGAATAAATAGGTAATGGAAAGAGTAAGTTAACAGATGGTAACAAGAACACTGGTACCCACACCGTGTACGGATGAACAGCCAATTTTAAAACTCAACTTTGGGAGATATTTATATGTCAATATCCATTAAAGGACTTAGATATATTTAGTTTTATCCGTACTACTTCAAAATGCAAATAATTTTCTTCTTTCACATGAATTATCAAGTTTTATCCTTCTTTCCCTAACAAATATCACCCTTGTTCTGCAATCACTTCTACAAAATAAAAATGCGCCTTTTTTCACTTTGCGTCCTCACTGAATCAGGTTCGTATCTTACATTGCATTAAAACTCTTGATAAGGAATAAAATGTTTTCAAAGCAAAGCTTGAGCTCGATGATGAGTACAGGGTTTTTTATATTCCATTTGTCACCATATTGCATGTCCATCTTGACATTCTACTGTAACAATGGCATATTTGGGTCCATGAAAATGTCCAAAGTTTCTTTTATAGTAAAAATATCGGTATTTTCCTATTTGAAGGTTAAAAAAAAAAATATAATTTAAGTGGAAAATAATTATAGTTCTAGGTTTCGTTCAACTTACTTCGAAAAACCTGTTGCTTCACTAGTTTGGATCTTGTGAATAGAAACCTATATTTTTCTTGCAATGGTTACTAAAACCAGCAACCACACAAAAAGGTATTTCAATGACAAATTAATATAAATATGACGTACAACATACCAAACACATGATCTATTCTGCGACAATGCCAGAACACACTGCAACTATCGTTAGGTAAGGTAGTGTCTCTACAGTCCCCATGACGCAATCTACCGGCCAGTCAACTGCGCATCCTTTCAGTGAATATTGTCGTATAAGTTTCTGTTTACCTTGTTTTGAAGGACTCTCGACTTCCGCAATGGTCACAGGATTGTCCTTATCTCTTCTTACTCTGCCACCTCCTCGATTTAGTAGCCTCAAAATAGAGCATCATATTATGATGACAATGTATACCGAAGTCCTAACATTAAGGCAAGTGATTTTCAAAAGGCGTATGTACGCCTTGCATCTCTCATTGATCCTTTATTTTTTTATATCCTCGAATTTAGTAGTTTAAAACTAAGGTACTGTGGACTCCAGGAGGGTTCACTTCTGGCTTGGTTATACCTGTCAGTAGAACCTATATTCGTTTCTGAAAAAAACCGATGAGTTTCGATTAATGTGATTGATATCCACGAATGGCAAACACTAGCCGAAAATGTTGATATTTGAAAAGTCTAGTTCACTGCGGAAGATGACTGTTGGGGAGGGTGGCACACTGTTAATGTTGTTTACAAGCCTGAACATAACGGAGTACTGCCCATAACATATCTTACCTGCCTGTTTTGACTGGGAGAAGCTGTAACAGAGCTAACACCCTCGCCAACTTTTCCAATGTGACACGACTTAGATAGTACCCGTTAACTTCCTTATGGGGGCAGGGATGCATAATTGCGAATATTCAAATGGTCGACATGGAGCACGCGATATAATTGTTATGGAAATAGGTAAAATATGTACGTCAGAATACGTGTAAAAACTGCCTATGAATTATTCAGGTACATAGAGTCATATTATAAAATTTTAAGTTAAATTAAAATCGAATTTTAGAAGATATGTTATAAAAATGAAATATGTTAGAGAACGAAATAAAAGCAAAAAATAAGTAATCTGTATTGGTACGTTCCTTACAGTATACAGGGTAATGAAATATTGGCGGGAACATGCTACAGGTAAACAAAATACCCTCTATTATTAAAACCATTCAAGAGATAAAACCCTTACTACTCATTTGTATGTATTCAATTCTTTAAAATTAAAAATTGTAGCGTAAAAGAAAATGTAGTATTTGATTAAAACCTAGTATAATTATATAAATCAATTCAGTCAATTAATTGTTTAATTCCAAAGTTTTGAACATAACTCATTCTAATTACGTATCCACAAACTCAATGTGGTGAATGCATACAAAAATTATCGTAATTTTAAACCTACAATAAAGGTGCCTAACAACCTATATATGTTAAAATATCCACGTTGGTATTGTCAAGGTTTTATATCAATGGTATCAAGGTAAATGACAATAAAGAACGTTCATGGGACATTATCCATATTTTATCCATTCTCCATTATAATTATGCCATATTTTAAAAGAATAATAAATAATTTCATGAAGTAGTGTTCAGTGTTTGGTGCATAAAAATAAAGTGTTATAATATTAGTAGATAGAAGAAAATGATTGTTCAAATAAGATAGACTGATAAGAATGGTGAACAACAATACCTCATGGCATAGGAATCATTTATCCATTAGCCATTACAGGTTCATTTGTGCTCAGTCTAGAATTGTATTTTAATCCACTGTATTAAACTGTTAATAAAATAGATCATAAATTGGAAGTAAAAATGTAAATCATGCAATATTTCTGATAGAGCGCAAGTTCAGTAAAATGTAAAGGTTGATAATTGAAAGAAACATTAATTAAACAATACTTTAGCTAATTCATCTACTTTATCAACCCATTATGAAAAAGGATAGAATAATTTCAGTTTGACTATTTTGAAGAGCATTAATGAAAATTTATGTTTGCTAAATGAACTAATCTAACGTTATAACTATAATCTAACCAGTAAAATATTTCTTGGATCAAAACTAGTTTCATTTGTGTTTCATAGTTGTGTGATAGATAAAATGGTGGTTTATATTCATTCAATTTAAGACGTGGACTTCTTCCAACTAAACATTAATATGTTTTTCGAAATGTGGAATAAAGTACAGTATATGATTGTAATTGTTTTTAAAAGACCAATTTGGGTCACTGGGAAAAAACATAATATTTTTCTGCAATTGCAAATACATTTCTGTACATATTAAACCTGTAAATTGAAATTAATTATGATTTAAGAGAAATATTTTTTTTAACTAACATATTTTAAATGAATACAGTTCTGTTTATCCCACTAAATAAAATTATTAATACATATATATTTCCATTTATACCTTAAGGGCTGCTATATAAGTCTCCTAGTATGATTTTAAGCTAATAATACCCATATGCTTTAATTTCTGAGCCCTGACAAACCAAGAACTGTAACGACGTCATCACCTCTATAGCGCTGACCGCAGATGTCACTTTAATGTCAGGTAATTAACCTTTTGTGGCATCAGGTGTGTCTTTAGGGGAATAGTAATTACTGAGCTATTAGTGGCAACTCTTGTATTTTTACGGAATTATGTTGTCATCTGAGTTAGTGACAAACATTTAATATCGTATATCACTTGTATAGGATAAAAATCTGTCATAGCTGCAAGTTTAAACAGTAAAAATGTATGAAGTTATAACAAATATCTTTATAAATATATAACTTATGTATTCGATGTAATAAATAATTTGAGTCTGCATTGGTATTAGTCTCTTAACTGATTAAAGTTTCACCTCAGTAAAATGATCTAACCAATGTATATGTATAGTTATATGAAACTCAAAACTACTCTAAGTACATTATATTCCGAGTTATAGATGCTTGAAATTTAATCTACATGAATAAATTAACATTTTAACAAACACTAGGAACTATAAAGTAATAACGTGTAGTAGTTCACAGAAGTAACATGTACCCAACTCTTAAAGTGCGAATGTACAATGCATAACTAGGTACTGACGTTTCGGATAGTTTTAAAATTTAAGAATAGAAACTATGTTACTATAATACAGTTGGAGGTTAATGAATTATGTACGTAGGCGTGTATAAAATTCTTATTTCTAAGCCCTAAAATATATAACTTTATTTTCAGGTGTTTTAGTTTTATAGAGTAGAGTTTTAAAGTAGACTCTTAAATATTGTTTTACTTTTAAAACGTTCATGAATGTTATATCAAATGAGAGTTATTGTTTTTATGGATAAATATCCCTAAATGTCGAGTATTCACAAAGAGGAACATACGTTCTATATGTGATAAAATTATTTCTTAAATTAATTTTAAGGAATTATGAAAACAGCTCTTCACGCTCTTAAACGAGCCTAATATACTTTTGAAATCATTGACAAATTATATTACGAATAATTTTATATAAAGAAATGAAAGCCTATTGAGTCGTATATGAATTAAAACAAACTTTTCTATCCATTTATAGAGCAAAATATTGAATTTATTACCAAGGAATAAAATTTGAAAAAAATTAAATGATAAAGCGTGCATACCTATCTTTTGTTAAACTTTTATTTAATACATTAGAAGGACATCAAACTATAAAGCTATAAAAAGTAGACGCTTAAAAGTATGGAGACTACAATTACAATTATAATATACATTACAACTTAATTAGATTACCTAGGCTCCATTTCGAGGAGCAAAGGAAATAACCTAACAACCTACAGCCTAGAAAATGCACGAGCAACTGTTGCGGAATACACTATTGATTCTTAGGCTCTACGTCCTATATAGCCATTTAAACTTCCACTTGTATTGTTTATAGTTGTTGAGAGTGTTATCCCATAGAGAACTAAATAAAACTGATTACACTAATGGTGACATTCCAGAAAAATCCAACAAGAACGAGACACTATGGATAGACACGCCAAAGACTAAATTAAATTAAGGAATGAAAACAAGTGTTAATAATAGCAGAGGATAACTGCACGACTAATCTATTACATATGGAAAGATACGTGGACCGAAGCACTTTACATTTCTGTAGAAATATTTGAAATATTTATTAAATATTTAATTTATTCAAAATGCTCCTCCTATCTGCCCTTTCCTTATTATCGCTATCCTTTCCCCTTCATAACCGTTATGTTTTCTTAGTCATAAGTAAGAATTATGATAATTTGGCTATACTGAATCTCAGATGTGCATTCTATTAAGTTAAGTAAGGCTTTTTACATTGATCGTTAACTATTGCTATAAAATGTTCAAATATATAACTTTGTAAGGCACTGTATTATATTCCTTTGGTCTAAAACCATCTATAATTTATAAAGATATAATCATTGTTATCTAGTAGAAATTTAGCAATTTATTCGTGTATCCCGTATACAGGGTGACAATTAAGTCTGGAAACCTCTTTTTTAATTTTTGAACCACAATAGAAAGAAATACCAAAGTTCACACGTGCTTACTGGTGATAGTAACGCACACATCTGCCCAATTACCGACCGGATAATCCCTTTGGGGACGGTCCACAAGGAGTCACACAAAATTCTTAAATAGCATCATAGGTCAAGTTTGGTATCAAATTAAAGGTCATACTTAGCAGAGTACAATGCCGCAAACCGGACTTGATAACGTTGTAAAAGGGATTATATAAGAACCTGCTAATCTCTCTAAGAAACAGCGTGGAGGTGGGTGTGTCGTTTGGATAGAGGGCGTTCATGTGGAAAACTCTCAAAGCCCAGCTTTCTGCTTCATAAAATTCACCTTCAAGGAGACAAACACATGGCAGCAACATTGTTGTGCATATAAAATTTTTTTATTCCTGGAAACTACTTGTGATTAATATAGAGATAATATTAGTTTTATT
Organism: Homalodisca vitripennis; assembly: GCF_021130785.1. Taxonomy (NCBI): domain Eukaryota; kingdom Metazoa; phylum Arthropoda; class Insecta; order Hemiptera; family Cicadellidae; genus Homalodisca; species Homalodisca vitripennis. Next base: position 11,995 of record NW_025781002.1, on the reverse strand, counting down.
CTTGAAGTATAATTTCAAAAATATTTGGCACGGATAAATAAATAATTTTATAACGGACGATTCATATATGTTTCAGCTTTCTTTGTGTTATATTAATTGTTATATTAATAAACTTTGTGTTCTTATTATATTTTGTTGTGTTAACATTAACCCAAAGTATACAACTATGTCAGGAGTATGTATCGGAAAACGATCTTGACGAATTATTCACAAGTTGGCTCAATATACAACAGCTGTATAAAATATAGCGTTACGGTTTTGTACAGCTTTATTTTGTAGACTTTAACGGAAGAATAAGTGCTGAATATAGTGTTTCTCTAGTCCGGTAGCTTTTCTCACTACAATGAGAAAACGTAAAACGTTTATTAACTTAGTCAAATCAGAAAATTTTTTTTATAAATAAATAACAATATTAGCTAAATGTATTCATACTGAAATTTTAAAATTCACGCAAGTAGTTAGTGATAGATTTTTACGCTCTTTGTGAGTTATATACAAATACTAGCCTCGCACACATTTTCCCTAATCTTTGCTCGTTATGAGCACTTCCGGTTCGATTGAACTATATTTCAGACGCTAATGTTGACTTTACCTCGTTTCCCCGATGAAGAAAATATATATACATACTCTGGTCTGAAAATCCTTACTTCTATAAAGAGACAACTAACATGGGTTTTATATCAGTCTTTAATGTCTGCATGTACTCAACAGAGGTGTAGAAAAGTTTGAAATAAGAAGTGCTGTTATTATGAGGCTTAGTGTATGCTTTTAAGACTAAAAATGTAAGTAAATATAGTGGTTAAATTAATTTAAAACATGGCTTTGCTGTTGTAAAACAATTTTTAAACGGAACAGTTTATTACTTTTAACAGATTCTTTCAATGAATAATAATAATATATATATATATATATTTATTTAGAGACAAGTAGGACGTTGCCCTGAGGGATTTTCGAAATAAGAATAAGTTTATGTGTTAATAAACCAGGGATTCTAATAATGTCCATGTAAATAATCAGTTCAAGCGGTTCAGTAGTTTTTACGAGACTGATTAACATGCCTGAACACAAACCAACACGCCGACAGACACCTTTAGATTTTGTATATAATTTTATACAACATAGTTCAATTTTAAATACTGCAGTTCACTGAGCTCGCATCTCATCCCCATCTCCTACAATTATAAACAAACCGAAGGTTGGTAAACATTTAATAACTTTTCAACAGTTCTCGTTTCAAATATGTAAAAACTATGCAATTAATGTTTAAGGTGATTGTCTACTCGTATATTGACAGATTCCTAAGTATTTTCAATTTATGTAACCGGAAATGCCCGTTTTAAACACATACTGCACAGATTAATGGAGGGAAAAGTATGAATTTTAAAACATCCAGCGATATACTTTGTTTCATAGTAACCAAAAATAAAAATTAGCATACTAAGACCCGAGTGTAAGGCTGTAAATGAACGTAACGCTATTTAATATAGAGGGGGGGGAGACGGAGTAGAAGTGCAGTAAGCCTGTCAATATGCTGATGACATTATTAAGGAGTTCCAAAATTGATGTAGGGACGAGACGTACGTCTCCCTATATACCATTGAAGTATTGACAGTCACACAGTTTAGGACCCAAAGTTGGTTCGTTTATCAATGTATCCATTTTAAAGCATGGCTCCATATGTATTGTTTTTATGAATTACAAATCGAAGAGAAACTTTAAATTCTACAGTTTATTTTAGAAGCAATGTCCTACAGTTGTGTAAAAGTACTTTCGGTCTTTCGGGTTGAGACTGCAAAGGGATACTTTATACTTATGGTAAAGGCAATAAATTTTTATTATCTATATTGTGTTAATGAGAAGCATTGAAGCACCTCAAATTCTTGGATTACATTGGTATATTACTGAACTATTCAGTTTATTGTTCATAAAAATATGTTTATTACTCTGTTTTGGTTATTATGAGCCGTTCACATCCGACAACATTTTCCAACTTTACTCATTTCCAACATAAATTCATTCCAATGCATTTTTTACATAAATTACACAGTTATAATCAGCATTTATTCTTCCACTGGTGCCTATACCTCTTGAGGTTTCAAGATGGCTGCCATTAAAATTTTTAAAAGTAATGCATTAGTTTATTATACCTTATAACACAAAACAAAAATGTGTTTTCAGATTTTCATATAATTTACAATTTATATTTGTTCAGACGCGTCTTTTGATATCACTTATAGTTTTCAGATAGAGGACGCATAAATTTTAATTGCAGAAATACGAAAACTACCGTAATTCTTAATTTATATATGCAAAAAGCAACAAATACAATATTTACTGTCAACATTTATTAAGTTTGTTTTCAAAGTTATGCTGTTTCACCAACTAATTGGTCCTATATATTTTGTGGTATATTTTGAGGAAAATTACATCTATAACTAACTGGACAATAAGATATCTTTCAAAAGGTTTTCTTGCATATTTTATTATACTATGCAGAATATAAAACCAACCCAGTAAAATTACTTTATATATTCATGGGGGTATTAAATCGTGAATACACCAAAACTTTTAATGGAAGTCATGTCATGTTCCAAATGCAAGTGGTATAAGATTTCCAAAATTTTATTTACCTAAAATTACCTATTTACCTCAAATAGACCACAAATTTCTACATGAAGATGTTAAACCAAACTAATGGTGTTTAATGTGATATACCTTTAATTAACTAAAGACATTAAAAAATGTCATGTTGTAAACTTAATGTTATTATGAAGGAGGAGGAGCTCTTCTTATTGGAATATAAATTTTCTATTATTTCACAAAAGAAAACTCACAATTATCCAATAATTAGTGTATTTTTCACGAGGCCTTTCGACATCGAAGATGCCATCACCAGGTGTGAATCAACAATTTAAAAACAAATATCAGCTGAGTAAAACTATCAACATTTATATGGTTAAAGTTAAAATAAAATGAAATAAATATTAGTATATGTATAAAAGTTTGGGTCAAAAAGAGAATTTAGTTATATTTTAAGGAATGGTGAATTTTGAATCGGTCCAAAAATCATTGTTTAAAATTGTATCTTTGTGTTTTGTTATGTACAATGTTTCATATGCGTCGAGTTCTTCTTGTTTGTGGACTTCTTTTAATAATGTAAAGTTTTTAAATGTGTGGTTTGTTTCAAAAGCATGTTTGGCGATAGCAGATTTATCAGTTTGTCCATATTTATAATATCTTTCGTGTTCTTTAAATCTTTTTTTAATAGTTCTTTTTGTTTGGCCAATATAAATTTTATCACAATCTTCACAGTTAATTTTGTAAATGCCACTTTTATTTTCATCTAAAATTTTATCTTTAGGATTTCCAATTAGGTTATTTATCTTATATGGTGTGTAAAATGTTATGTTTATGTCTTGATGTTTTCTAAATACTTTTTTAATTTCTTTATAAAATGGACCATAACTCATGGATTGCCAGTTTCGTTTTTCTTTTTGTTCACTTTTTAAAGTTGTCTTCGATGTTTTTGATAAATTCTTCTTTTGTTTCTTTAATAAACTGTCAATTAATTTAGTTGAGTATCCATTGAAAGCTGCTATACTTTTTATGTTTATTATTTCCTTCATGTATTCATCGTGTTTTAAAGGTGTTGTAAGTAATCTATTAATCATTGTGTGGAAAGCAGCTCTTTTTTGGGAGGGTGGATGGTTCGAATCGTGTGGTATGTATCTGTTGTTGCAAGTGGGTTTTCTGTAAATGTCATATTCTATGTCGCCATTATTCCTTTTCACTAATACATCTAAAAATGGCAATGATGAATTAGTTTCAATTTCACAAGTAAATTTAATAGTCGGATAAAATGTATTTAGTTGATTAATAAAATTTTGAAGGTCTTGGTTTTTGTTAAATATGGCGAAAATTTCATCAACATAACGCAACCACACTCTGGGGAAATAAGTCATATTTTGTTTCGCGTTTAAATTCAAATTTTGCTAGGAAAATGTTTGCAATAAAGCATGATAAAGGGTTCCCCATTGCTGTTCCTTCAATTTGTTGATAGAACTGATTTTCGAATTGAAAAGTGGTTTGAGACATGCATAAATCAGTTAACATTATGTATTCCTTAATTTCGTCTTGTGTTAAATCTATTGATATTAACCATTCCTTGATAATATTTAACGTGCATTTCATAGGGACATTGGGATACAAAGAAGTAACGTCAAATGAAACTAAATATTCTTCACTGGTAATTTTAATAGATTTAGTCATGTCGATAAACTGATTTCTGTCTTTAACAGTAAGACTTAGAGGCTGTGAAAATTTTTCAAATCGTTGAACTAACCATTTAGATAATAAGTATGTGGGAGAGTTTATACATGATACTATTGGTCTCATTTTGTTCCCTCATTTTGGATCTTAGTTAAGCAATATAAACGTGGTAAACATGGATTTGAAACTGTTAGTCTTTTGCATAATACTTTGTTCATAAGCAATTGGCATTCTTTTAAAGTTGTAACCATCGATTCAATGAATTTATTCAGAGGATTTTTAGTGGTTTTAACGTAAGGACCTTCTGAAAGCATATCTTGAGCTCGACTGTAATAATCTGTTTTATTCATAATGACTACAGTATTACTTTTGTCAGCTTTGAGATAGAAAACGTCCTTTTTTTCTTAAATTTTTAATTATTTTATGTTCAAAGTTCGCCTTTTTTTGCTCATTACAAGTCTTGGAAAATTTATGATTTGACAAAATTTGGGAGAGTTCTGATCTAATTGCACTTTTATCGTCATTGTTCAGATATTTTATGCTGGTTTCAACATTAACAAAAAGATCCTCTTTGTAGTTTTTAGATGGTAGGTTGTATTTAAAACCCTTTTCTAGAAGTTTCATTTCATCATTTGTGAATGCCTCAGATGATAAGTTTTGAACTAGAATCTTGTCTGAAGATGCATTATGCTGAACGCATTCAGTTGACTCTTTATCTTCTTGAAGTTTTTTGAACTTTTTGGTAAGATTAGAACATTTATGTTCATGTTTAAAATCAATAACTTCAAGAATATGTGTATATTGAATTTCAAAAATTTGATACTGAATATTAGTTAAGTTTTTAACAATTAGCAAATGTTGTTCATAGGCTTGAAGTTCTAAATTGGCTCGTTTTGAATATAAAAACTTAATTTCAAGATTTAACCAATTTACTTTGGCGTTAAAAATTACTTGACTAGTTACTGAATTTTTGATTGGTATGTTAATCTTTATAAATTTTGGAACTATTTTGTTTCTTTTACAATTTTTAAGAAAACTAATGTCATCAGAAATTAACCTTACTTTTTGTTTCAATTGCTGAAGTCTGTTGAGCTCTGTAGATGTGATGGTCGACATTGCAATGAAGGAGGAGGAGCTCTTCTTATTGGAATATAAATTTTCTATTATTTCACAAAAGAAAACTCACAATTATCCAATAATTAGTGTATTTTTCACGAGGCCTTTCGACATCGAAGATGCCATCATTAGGTGTGAATCAACAATTTAATAAATATGGACAAACTGATAAATCTGCTATCGCCAAACATGCTTTTGAAACATACCACACATTTAAAAACTTTACATTATTAAAAGAAGTCCACAAACAAGAAGAACTCGACGCATATGAAACATTGTACATAACAAAACACAAAGATACAATTTTAAACAATGATTTTGGACCGATTCAAAATTCACCATTTCTTAAAATATAACTAAATTCTCTTTTTGACCCAAACTTTTATACATATACTAATATTTATTTCATTTTATTTTAATTTTAACCATATAAATGTTGATAGTTTTACTCAGCTGATATTTGTTTTTAAATTGTTGATTCACACCTGATGATGGCATCTTCGATGTCGAAAGGCCTCGTGAAAAATACACTAATTATTGGATAATTGTGAGTTTTCTTTTGTGAAATAATAGAAAATTTATATTCCAATAAGAAGAGCTCCTCCTCCTTCATTGCAATGTCGACCATCACATCTACAGAGCTCAACAGACTTCAGCAATTGAAACAAAAAGTAAGGTTAATTTCTGATGACATTAGTTTTCTTAAAAATTGTAAAAGAAACAAAATATTTCCAAAATTTATAAAGATTAACATACCAATCAAAAATTCAGTAACTAGTCAAGTAATTTTTAACGCCAAAGTAAATTGGTTAAATCTTGAAATTAAGTTTTTATATTCAAAACGAGCCAATTTAGAACTTCAAGCCTATGAACAACATTTGCTAATTGTTAAAAACTTAACTAATATTCAGTATCAAATTTTTGAAATTCAATATACACATATTCTTGAAGTTATTGATTTTAAACATGAACATAAATGTTCTAATCTTACCAAAAAGTTCAAAAAACTTCAAGAAGATAAAGAGTCAACTGAATGCGTTCAGCATAATGCATCTTCAGACAAGATTCTAGTTCAAAACTTATCATCTGAGGCATTCACAAATGATGAAATGAAACTTCTAGAAAAGGGTTTTAAATACAACCTACCATCTAAAAACTACAAAGAGGATCTTTTTGTTAATGTTGAAACCAGCATAAAATATCTGAACAATGACGATAAAAGTGCAATTAGATCAGAACTCTCCCAAATTTTGTCAAATCATAAATTTTCCAAGACTTGTAATGAGCAAAAAAAGGCGAACTTTGAACATAAAATAATTAAAAATTTAAGAAAAAAAAAAGGACGTTTTCTATCTCAAAGCTGACAAAAGTAATACTGTAGTCATTATGAATAAAACAGATTATTACAGTCGAGCTCAAGATATGCTTTCAGAAGGTCCTTACGTTAAAACCACTAAAAATCCTCTGAATAAATTCATTGAATCGATGGTTACAACTTTAAAAGAATGCCAATTGCTTATGAACAAAGTATTATGCAAAAGGACTAACAGTTTCAAATCCATGTTTACCACGTTTATATTGCTTAACTAAGATCCAAAATGAGGGAACAAAATGAGACCAATAGTATCATGTATAAACTCTCCCACATACTTATTATCTAAATGGTTAGTTCAACGATTTGAAAAATTTTCACAGCCTCTAAGTCTTACTGTTAAAGACAGAAATCAGTTTATCGACATGACTAAATCTATTAAAATTACCAGTGAAGAATATTTAGTTTCATTTGACGTTACTTCTTTGTATCCCAATGTCCCTATGAAATGCACGTTAAATATTATCAAGGAATGGTTAATATCAATAGATTTAACACAAGACGAAATTAAGGAATACATAATGTTAACTGATTTATGCATGTCTCAAACCACTTTTCAATTCGAAAATCAGTTCTATCAACAAATTGAAGGAACAGCAATGGGGAACCCTTTATCATGCTTTATTGCAAACATTTTCCTAGCAAAATTTGAATTAAACGCGAAACAAAATATGACTTATTTCCCCAGAGTGTGGTTGCGTTATGTTGATGAAATTTTCGCCATATTTAAACAAAAAACCAAGACCTTCAAAATTTTATTAATCAACTAAATACATTTTATCCGACTATTAAATTTACTTGTGAAATTGAAACTAATTCATCATTGCCATTTTTAGATGTATTAGTGAAAAGGAATAATGGCGACATAGAATATGACATTTACAGAAAACCCACTTGCAACAACAGATACATACCACACGATTCGAACCATCCACCCTCCCAAAAAAGAGCTGCTTTCCACACAATGATTAATAGATTACTTACAACACCTTTAAAACACGATGAATACATGAAGGAAATAATAAACATAAAAAGTATAGCAGCTTTCAATGGATACTCAACTAAATTAATTGACAGTTTATTAAAGAAACAAAAGAAGAATTTATCAAAAAACATCGAAGACAACTTTAAAAAGTGAACAAAAAGAAAAACGAAACTGGCAATCCATGAGTTATGGTCCATTTTATAAAGAAATTAAAAAAGTATTTAGAAAACATCAAGACATAAACATAACATTTTACACACCATATAAGATAAATAACCTAATTGGAAATCCTAAAGATAAAATTTTAGATGAAAATAAAAGTGGCATTTACAAAATTAACTGTGAAGATTGTGATAAAATTTATATTGGCCAAACAAAAAGAACTATTAAAAAAAGATTTAAAGAACACGAAAGATATTATAAATATGGACAAAACTGATAAATCTGCTATCGCCAAACATGCTTTTGAAACAAACCACACATTTAAAAACTTTACATTATTAAAAGAAGTCCACAAACAAGAAGAACTCGACGCATATGAAACATTGTACATAACAAAACACAAAGATACAATTTTAAACAATGATTTTGGACCGATTCAAAATTCACCATTCCTTAAAATATAACTAAATTCTCTTTTTGACCCAAACTTTTATACATATACTAATATTTATTTCATTTTATTTTAATTTTAACCATATAAATGTTGATAGTTTTACTCAGCTGATATTTGTTTTTAAATTGTTGATTCACACCTGATGATGGCATCTTCGATGTCGAAAGGCCTCGTGAAAAAATACACTAATTATTGGATAATTGTGAGTTTTCTTTTGTGAAATAATAGAAAATTAATGTTATTAGTTTTTTTATATCGATATCTTTACTAATATGGTTTTATTATTTCCTTGTTTCTCTTGTGTTATAATGCCAAACAGTAACTATTTTTGTAATAAACCACGGTTAAAATTAAACATGTATAACTTAATGTAATTTTTTTTGCGTAATAAAATATTAATTTTTATTTTAATAGAGCGAAGATGGAACATTTGTACAGATCAATAACAGATACATCTAGATAGATTATACCAGAAAAAATGTTTTTTTGAGGAAAAACTGCAATATAACAATGGTAATACGTTCCTAGCAACATTATACGTAATTGTCTTGTTAATAATCAATTTTAAAACCATTTTACTTTAAAAGTGTTACAACGTAAAATATAATATTTTATTGCATAAATTATTAATTAACCTATTATAAAACACACCGATTACCTATGTTACCTATTCTATTAAAAATGTTAATAATTCCTTACGCATTTACAGAAAATAGTAGAAATCTTTTTATCAAATAACACAATACAGGAAAACTTCATGTACTTCTACATGAGCGCATTGAATGACGTGTTAGTACAATATTTAGCGTTTAGATAAAGTGTTTAAATAATTATCATAAAGTTATTGTTTCATATTAGCTTTAAAGTACCATAAACATTTATTACGTTATCTGCGAATTGCTTCCATTTCAGAAGTTAAATTTATAACGTGACCATATCATATTATAAGTAATTTAAGGTCATAACAATACGTGAGTCCCACTAAAAAACTATAGGACAGCAAAATATGTCCAACAGTCATAAACGTAACCCCAAGCACATGTCCTAGCTATAAACAAATAAGGCTAAAAACGAGAGCACAAACTAAATTTAAATGAGAATATTAACGTCAGTCTTACAGTTTGTGTGTAGTTCATGTTTCAGGGACAGTAAAATTCTTGTAACATATTCTTTTAAACAAGCAAAATTGAAAACTGTATAAAAGACTTCAAGGAATTACTGCATTAAACCCTTAAAACCAACACTCATAAATCCTTGGTGGGTGAAAATCATTTGAAAAGTTTAGTTACTGCGACAAGTTTACTCCAACTTAATTAAGCTCATTAATTATTTAAAGAGTCTTCAAACTTCGTTAAAACAATGAAAATTCTCGTATTTACTTTAATTATTCATGTTCTACCTTTAAAGTCAAGTACAAGATGACTAACTTTGATAATTCATAAGTGAACAAAGTTTCTTTTATTGGAAAACTTCGATACATGAATAAAGTCATTGCACTTAAAATAATAGTAATAATGATTATTGAATGCTACGTAATTATGCACACACATACATATCGTTGCCGTTTAAAACATACAATAACTTGAGAAACTTTTCACCTTCATTATCATAACATGCGTATATAATATATTTTAACTTTTACAGTAACCTTTGTACATAAGTCTCTCTATTTTTGTGAGTATCAAAACTTAACTTACTAGCATTCCAAGATATCTTTGATAAAATATTATTGAAATAAATAGTCTAGCACATTAAAACCATTACATTTTTTCAAAATATACTTTTTTGTAGTAGGAAAGTTTTCCCAGTGGTTTTCACAGACATATAGACTCTTTTATCACGCTTGTTAATTTTTGGCAGTCCAAATGGGAGTGCAAAACAATATTTAATATTTTGTTACGATAGTACAAACCAACCGTTCAGACACATGTGTAAAAGCTTAATCAGCGTTAGCAACCACACGAAGAATGATAAACATTGTTATAACTGTCTCTTTAGCTATTTGACTGAAGTAGATCGAGCTAATATTCACATGCCTTATATTTTATTTTAAGTATGCGAACCGTAAAAAATGTTACTGAGAAAACATTTTCACTTCAAATTATACCACCCCTTAGAAAAAATGTCTAACCAATACCCAGATAATTGTTTGTCAATCAATCATTTTTCAATCATTGGTTCAAATAGAAGTTTTGACAATAACGATAGAAATTTTTCCTTTTACTCGAAAATCGCTTAGTTATACATTAATCAAGTGTATGCCTATTTTTTATTAAATGGTGAGGAACTATCAATATCGTTCATAAAATACATATTTATATGCTGGTATGCGTGAAGGTAATATTGTTTTCTTAAGCCATAATTTTTACACACAGACTGATAAAAAATGTATATCTGCAGAAAAATACAGTAAGATTTGTGCATCCATATTTTTCGTTCTACACTATTTATAAGCTGTAAACTAAAATTTACATGATTTTGGGCTGTTTAATATACAGCCATAAAAATACATCCATTTCAAGTGTTTACGTGTAAATATTTAAAAATATTTAAAATCTAGATGATGTGAGATAATAATCTTTGTGCAAGTATTTTGTATATTATGTGAAAATATTTTTATTATTTCCTAATTGGAGATATATATATATATATATATATATATATATATATATATATACGTATATAATATATGTAGTAGATGGCCATTGCTATTTGATATATCAGAGTGAACAAAATACATTGCACCTGAAGTACATTTATTCATTGCTGTTTTAATACATTAGTTTTAAAAAGGGATTTAATTGAAGTACAATGAAGGAAGTGGTAGACAAGGAGAGAGAAAGTCTCAGGCGTAATATAGTTAAAAAGCTCAAAGTGGTTGAGAAATTAGATTACAGTTGTATTGTGTAGCCTCTTGTCACACAGCGCTGGCTGGGCGCTTGACATTCGTTACAGTGATCGTTTCTTTAATTCTGGAGATTTCACTTAATGTATATCACTTTAAATTATGATTCATATAGAGAATGCTTTTATGATACGACTCATTCCATTATCTGAGCCTAAAATGTTGTATTTTCCATTAAACCTCCATATTGATAAACAAATTATAAATGTTTGTATTGCATTACGGTTTTTTTTTATTGCAAAAGAATTACATTCAAATTATAAATATAAATAGAACTTTCAAACTTTTACCTATTATAAAGGTCGTGTGGAAGATTATACTGCTTTTCTTTCACTTACTGTATGTACACGGACAAGCCTGTTATAAGAGACCGGGATAGATCTTTTAACCACGGTAGGAACCAGGAACCACAATACTTATTGAAACACCATTAAAAATCTAGAATTACTTAAATAAAAATTTTGTTTTACGCCATGCAGGCGTTCTATTATTTATAATGCCTCAAAAATCATTAAAATTTCAAGATCATGAAGCTACAGTCATCATGAAGAGAACATAAACTGAGTTTTAGTTCGCATTTTTTTAATACTATAAATGACTATTGATAATATTATTTTGTATCTTCTAGTATTTTGTGAGATTACTGTAAGTTAACACCATTGTAGGAGTGAAAGAAAGCCTTGAACATAAAAATAATGAGTAACAATAAACTTTTGCATAGTTTCTTGGAAT
>NW_025781001.1:0-45472 GCF_021130785.1 Homalodisca vitripennis | reverse complement strand
TTCAAGAATATAACTTTCACATGAACTTTATTGCTCTTTTTTATGTGTAGAACAAAATCCCCACAGTATTGGAACACTTTTACTGAACACCCTGTATTAGAATTTATACGTTTTAAGCAAACATTGTAACAAAATTGTACGCAATACTAGAGAATCTGCTTGAACCATAGCAATTAATTGTAAAATCCTATAATTTGTCAATAGTCAAAAATAACCTAATAAAAAGCTGATGAGACAAAATTCTTAGCACAAAAGAAGTCAAGAAGTCGGTCAGCAATAAATTGTTATATGAAGTTATTTTTGTAACGAATTACATGTCTTTTGTAGAGGTACACGCAATATCCCGGAGAATAAAGTGGGAAGCTAGACACAATGGCCAACTTGAGGAGGAAATGATTTGAAATTTGATTTGCACCTTCTGTTTAGTAGATCTCTAATCTAGTGAATACTTTTAAATTAGCCTGCGTTAAATTATTCAATTGAAACTAAACTTCATATCATTTTTTATTCTTGGAATACAGAATGTACTTGAACTAATGCAACATTATTTCATGCCCACTTTTGCTAGGATATTGTTAAAAGTACGTAAAACACGATTTTCCCTGTCCTCCATCCTGGAGACAATAAGCTAAATGAATTTTTGATCCACGTAAAAAGTATATATATATATATATATATATATATATATATATATACACCAAATACAATACAATACAATAATATTATCTGTACAATATATGAATGAATAATTTCAGTATTATTTTAGGCTTATGATGGATTCCTACAATCATGTTGAGTCGGAAGTAGGCATATTGGTACATTTAATTTCAGGTTTCATAATTAAAAGGTTTTAACCATGAACAGTTTTAGAAAATTGTGTCCGATTCTTATTAAATTATAGGCTTTGTGCGTGTAGGAGCACTTATATTTCAGACGCCGTAATAGAATTTGCCTTGATAAAAAAACTATGTACATACATAGGTCTGTGAAACCTACTTTAGTCAAAAACCCTTTCTTCCGATCCTTGTAATCCTCGTATACCTCCTGTTTATGGTATTTTCGGTGCCATAGCAGCGTTTGCATTTTGTTGCAACATTTGTAATAATTGAGTTTTTTTTTGTTTGATCACCAAAGTATACCCATACATAGGACTGAAAAGCTCAATTCAGTCAAAATCGACGAATTTCTTTCTTGTATAACTTAATAATTATTTTAAAGAATGTTATAAAAAAATAGTCATACATTGTTTTAGTTTTCGAGTAAAATTCTGATTTTTTCTTACTTAGAAAAATAAAAATTTTTGTATGTGTATGTTCATGTATGTATGTATATATATATATATATATATATATATATATATATATAAGTAGATAGTAATATGGGGTTCCTGGCGCACTTTCGGAGCCGACCGAAAAGCAATGTAAAATACTGTTCAATGTACCATAAAGGAAGCTGAGAAATAAACACAGCAAATCTCAATGAAAAATTAACCGAATCTACAGTCGTTCGTCTCCAAAAGCGATCGGTACATTACTATCTACTCTGTGGAATGAAAAATTAACCAAATCTACAGCTGTTTGCTTCTACTTTCTTAAGCTGTGCTTTGTAAAATGTTGTCAAATCTGCTACGAATAAAGGAAAAAATCTTCAATGACAGTCGAGGTGTGCTACTACAGGACCGACCATCACGATAATCGCTTCGCCTGCGTCATATCCGTAGTGATATCACGCCGTGAGAGGCGCAATCGTTGGTTTACAATCACCATTTAGATAAATAAATTTTTCTATATAAATGGAGCGCGATTAAAATATCATGTCCGTTCTGCAAAATAGAAATTTTAAGAAAAAACTATGATCGCCATTATAATTCTAAAAGTCATGAAAAAAAACAAGCAAATTTACAATAATGAACTAAATTATTTAAGACAGTGGGCTAGAGAAAATAAAATTGCCGATCACGAAAACATGTTTAATATTGAGAAATTACGTGAATTAAAGAGAAATTTCAAAGTTGAAAAGAAAAATCTCGACCTATTTAATGATGAAAAACTTCATTCAATAGCCTGAAAAGTTGGCTATCGGTACTAACGATAAAACCAAGTCTGAAATGATCGAAGAAATTGATAAAACTCTTAAAGTAAAATCCGAAAATATCATTGATGTAGAAGTTTTATCCTCAATACACGGTCTTTTCAAGCAATACATTTTAACAAACTTGAACGACAAATTCCATGTCAATTTACAAATATCTTTCAATTATGCGGTCAGAAATTAAAAGTTTAATCGAGAAATTTCAAGAAAATGTTAAAAATATGAAGGGCTATCTCTCTTTGGAATGTGAATACGAACGAACTTTAGTGAATGGTGAACCGCAAACATGTCTAATGTATTTTACTATCAAAGCAGACGAAATCTTTGACGTAAACGACTTTATTACTAAGCAATTTAATAAATTAACACATCGAGAACAAACGAATAATCCAAATAAAGGTTCCGGATGGACATTTAAAAGTTGTAAACAACTAGTTTTGAGCCTTGACAAACACGAAATGATGAATGCAGGATTCATACATCGATTTACCCAAAGAATATCAAAGATAAAAAAGCTTGTATAAATATAAAAAATAGAGATGATTTTTGCTTTATTTACTCAATAAGATGTGCTATTGAAAAACCAGAAAGAGACTGTGAACGTGTAAAGCAATACGAAAAATTTGTGAATGACGAAATATTTTCAGGTTTTTGAGTATCCAATGTCTCTGAAAGATATACAAATATTTGAAAAACGAAGCTACAATTCCAAGTATAAGTATCCAAACAATGTCTATCAATGTCTACAGTTTTGATGAAAATATTAACATTGTTCCGTTACAAATTTCTGAAAAATATTGACGCTGAAACAAACATTGATTTATTGTATGTTAAACAAGATGATTAAATCTCATGATGTTTTGATAACCGATATTAAATAAGCTTGTTTCTTCGCAGTTGTCTAAACATAAAGAAAGAAAAGTTTTGTGTAGAAGATGTTTAAGCCATTTTTACAAAATCTGGAGATTTAACAGATCATTTAGAAATTTGTAAAAATCATGAAGTTTGTAAGCCCAATTATGCCATTTCCAGGTCAAACAACTAAATTTACTAATTATCAAAAGAAATTTAACCATCCGTACGTAATTTATATGGACTTTGAGAGCATATTAGAAAAAAATTCCGACATGCAAGAACAATCCACAAAGATCGACTACAACCAAGATTCAGAGGCACCATTCCTTATGGTTTTACTCTATATTTAGTGTCAAATGTGACAAATCGCATGTACAAACCTATTATGTTATAGAGCAAAAAATGAAGAAGATTTGCCAAATGTTCCTGCAAAATTGTTTGAAGAACTTAATAAATTATCGAAATACATAGCTAAAAAAGTATAATTCTAAGAATAAAATACCTATGAAATTGACCGAAGAAGAAGAATTAGCGTACCAAAAATTCCAGTCTTTGTCATATTTGTGAATGTGAGGGTTTTTGATAATCAAACAAGAAAAAATAAAGTACGAGATCATTGTCATTTAACAGGGTAAATTTCGAGGTGCTGCCTCATTTATCTTGTAACTTGAATCTCAAATTTCCTCAAAATATTCCCGTTTTCTGCCACAATATGTCAAATTACGATGCTCATTTGTACATAAAAGAATTGGCAAAACAGTATGGTAATGTTGATTTGATCGCAAAACACCGATGAAAAATACATAAATTATTCAGTAAATTCAGGATATGGGTATGAGTTTGAAGATGATAAACCAAGAAAGTTCATCAAGTTTTCTTTTGTAGATACGTTCAGATTTATGGCATCGTCTATAGAAAAGTTAGCTAAAAACCTCAAAAAAAGATTGATTTCAAACATACAAATCATTTTATACAAGATGGTCTGAACGCAATTCTAGATAGACAACCAAATGACGAAGAAGAAATCTTTAAAATTCTATCTGGAAAAGGCATTATTTTCCTTACGAATTTATCGACAGTATTGAAAAACTTGATTACACAGAAAGAATTGAGAATTCAAGATTTCTATTCACTTTTGACAGACGAGAGCATATCTGAGAAAGATTTTCAACACTACTTAAATGTATGGAACAAATTAAAAGTATAAAAATCTAGGAAATTACTCCGATCTCTATAACATTCAAGATGTTCTATTGCTCGCTGATATCTTTTGAAAATTTTAGGAATATTTGTTTGAATTGCTATAAACTTGATCCAGCACACTATCTAACAGCTCCCAGTCTTGCATGGGATGCTATGTTAAAATTAACGAAGATAGAATTACAATTAATTAGTGATTATAATATGTATTTGATGATCGAAAAAGGTATTCGCGGAGGCATTTTCTCAGTGTATTAAACGATATGTGAAAGCAAATAACAAATATTTAAAAAGATTTTGATAAGACAAAGCCCGAAAACTATTTGTTGTGTACGTCGATGCAAACAACCTTTATGGGTATGGACTTATGCAAAATTTACCATATAACGAAATCAAGTGGATGGATCCTAAAACGTATACAACAGCAGAATGGAAAGAAACAATTTTGGAACTCACTGGCGACGAAGATTATGGCTATATTCTTGAAGTCGATCTAGAATATCCAACAAATTTACACGAACATCACAAGGATTTACCTCTTGCTCCAGAACATTTTAAAAAACAAACTTTGCACAACTCTACTGGATAAAAACTGAATACGTTGTTCATTCGAGAAATTTGAAATTCTATCTGGAACAAGGTTATGATTTTGAAACATGTGAATAGAGTTATTGCATTCGATCAGAAGCCTTTTATGAAAGATTACATTGATTTTAACACAAACATGAGAACCAAAGCTACAAGTGACTTTGAGAAGGACTTTTACAAGTTAATGAACAACTCAGTTTTTGGAAAATCTATGGAAAATGTGAGAAACAGATGTGATATTAGACTAGGAAATGAAGAATTTTCAATGAAACAGGCCAAGAAAACGAACTTCAAATGCTTTAACATCATCTTTGACGACAACTGTATAGCGAGTCACCATGTACAAACAAAAGGTTAAATTTAACAAACCGATTTACATAGGATTTTCAGTTCTCGACCTCTCAAAAATTGCTAATGTACGAGTTTTATTACAACAAATTAAAGAAGTTTGAATCCAGATTTGAATCTGTGTTACATGGATACAGACAGTTATTTTTCTAGAATTGAAACGAGATCCTTTTAAAATTATTAAAAGAAAATATAGATGACTTTGATACAAGTGATTATCCAAAAGATCATGAATGTTTCACTACTAAAAATAAGAAGGTAATAGGGAAATTCAAAGATGAGTTAAATAGCGAAGTTTTAGAAGAATTTTGTGGTTTAAGGTCTAAGATGTACTCGTACAAATATCTAGATAAAAACCCAGTTAGGTGTAAAGGAATTAAGAGAAGCGTTGTAAATTAAAACAATAAATATCGAAAACTTGAAGAGATGTTTGTTCGAAGATAAAAGAAGAATTTAGGGAGATGACAGTCATCAAAAGTTATAAAACATGAGTTGTACACTGTTACCCATAAAACAAGCTGGCACTGAACGCTAAAGATGATAAGAGAATTGTCCTAGAAAATAAGATCGATACAGTACCGTAATGGCTATAAAAATGAAGCAAAATCTGATATATTAGACGAAATTAAATAAACTTGGAAACTTTGATATGTAAATGGAAGATGATTTAATTCACTGTCACCAAGTGTAAAAAAAAACGAACGAAAATATAGATTCAAAAATCGTTCAAACTCAAAATGGATTGTATAGAATTGCTGCAAAATGTTCAAAAATGTAAGACAAACAAGAGTAAGTTTATAAAGAATCCAAATCCAAAACCTGTTAAGCAAGAATTGAAGACTAAAGATGGAGATAGAGATTGAAGCTCGAGAAATTCATGCACCAGTACGAAAAAAGTTTAAAAAGAGAAAAAATTATAACATTTAGGAATTGACGATTTATGGGCAGCAGATTTAGTAATAATGTCTAACTATTCGGATCAAAATGATGGATTTCAAGTATATGTTAAATGTTATTGATACTTTCTCAAAATATGCTTGGTCAAGAGCTATCAAAAGAAAAAACGGTAAAGATGTTTTCAAAAGCCTTCGAAGATATAGTAAAAGACGCGATAAAGATCAATCACAAACCTCCTAACCTACTTCATACAGATAAGGGTTTAGAGTTTAAAAATAAAGAATTTAACGATGTTTTGAGGAAATACAACATTAAGATTTATCATACTGAAAAACGAAGAGAAATCAAGTATTGTAGAGAGATATAACAGAACTCAAAATGAAAGAATGAAGGTTCTTTTTGAGATTAATAAAAACTTTAAAATGGATCGATATTCTTCAAGAAATCGTAAAGAAATATAACGATTACTGTGTTCATAGCACAATCAAAATGAAACCGAAAGACGTAGATAATGATGCAGAAAAAGAGTTATTAGAGTCGGTTTTTAAGTATGTTCCACCTGAAATTCACACGAAAACTAAATTTAAAAGTCATGAACATGTAAGAATTGTTAGTAAAAACAAACATTTTCGAACAAATATAAGAACAATTGGTCAAGAGAAATCTTTGTGATTTATCAAATTAATAACACAGATCCTGTAACTTATAGTATAAAAGATTTAAATAATGAATATGAATATGAAAAGAACGGAAAGTTTTTATGAATATGAATTGAGAAAGTCAAAGATTTTTTCTATATAAATGGAGGCTCAAAAGAAATGTTCAAGGTGCAAAGAATTTAAAGATTTTGAAGCTTTTCATAAAAATAAGAATACCAAAGATGGATTATACTATTTATTGTAAGGATTGTCATAAAAAATATGCAAGAGAATTATACGATAAATTAGAAAAATTAACGTTAGAAGAGAAAAAATGTTGCGTTTGTAAAGAAAATTAAGGATATTTCCAAATTTTACGATTGGCATTATAGTAAAGATAACAAGAAGGCTTTTTGTAGAGATTGTGCTAGAAGAATTAAACGAGAAAGTCAAAAGAAACCGACTCTTTGCGAGTGTGGACGAATCATTCAATGGTTTACCTTATCTTCAAAAACATTTACAAACAAAATATCATAATTCGAGAGTTTAATAAAATTTATTAACATTTTTCATCGTGTAATTTAGATATTCTATAAAATCAGTCGAGATTCTGCCATATTTGTAGTAAAATGATTTCCGTTGTATAAAATATTCAAAGATTCTTTCATTTGGTTATACAGATTGATAGAATTTGGTTCGTCATCAATGAACAAAATCTCTAATTCAGGATAATTTATTTTTAGATGTTTTAATCGGTTTGGTATTTCTCGTTTCTGAGCTCTGATAACGTAATTAAGGCCATATCCCCACATGTGATTCTTCTTAATTAATACAAAAACATGGTGTTTTTTCTTATCAAAATTCTTTACATACCATATCTCTCTTTCATTAATTCCATTCGCAATTCTTGATTCTCTATTTTCAAGGATTTCATTTCATCTTTAATTTGCAAGTGTTTAACTTTCGTCCTCTAAATATTTAATCTTGTTTTTCAAGTTTGTACTCACCAAATTTACGAATGCTTGGTAAAACATCTCTTTGTAACCCATTGTTGAAAAGCTTTTTTGCTTCTAATTTTATGAGATCTTAAAATTAACGAATAAAGTCCTGATTCATTAATGAAAATAGTATCTTTGTGAATATTTGCGAGGTGGCCCTCGAGGGCTACCTTATCTTTTAGATAAAAGTATTGAGATTTGTCACCTTCATCGACATTATTTCTAATCGCTTTTTCTGTATTGTTATATTCCAATATTTCTGCAACATCTTTAGCCTTAAACCAAAATTCATTATTTTCGTCAACAATTGTTAAAATTTCTTTATTATTGAATTTTAGTTGATTATTTCTTAGATCTATGACTGACTCCATTTAGATAGAAAAAATTTAACAAGCAATTTTTATTTTGAGAGACCTGGTTCATTAATAAAAACAGTACAGGGATGAAGATTGTTAAGGGGCCATTCGAATAGACCCTTGTTTTTTAAGTAAAAATATTGAATTTTGTCATCATCATCAACGTTTAATATGATTGCTTGTCTAGTGTTTTCATATTCTAATATTTCTGCAACATCTTTCGCCTTAAACCAAAATTCATTATTTTCGTCAACAATTGTAAAGATATGTTTGCTTTTAAATCTAAGTTGATTATTGAGCAGGTCTACAACTAATTCCATTAGATAGAAAAAGAAATTTAACTAGTAATTTTTATTTCAGTATAAAGTCCAGATTCATTGATAAAAACAGTGTTATTTTGGAAGTTTGAAGGTAAGCTATTTATAGCCCCCCCTTATATTTAGATTAAAATAGAAGTTTTTATCATCTTCGTCAACGTTTATTCTGATCGTTTGCATAGTATTTTTCATATTCTAGAATTTTTGCTACGTCTTTAAGCCTTAAACCAGATCACATTGTTTTCGTCAACAATCGTAAAGATATGTTTGTTATTGAATTTTAGTTGATTATTGAGTAGGTCTACAACTGACTCCATTTAGATAGAAAAGAAATTTAACTAGTAATTTTTATTTTGAGAATAAAGGCCAGATTCAATTAACGAAAACAGTGTTTTTTTTGAAAGTTTTGAAGGCGGGGCGAATCACCCCTACCTTCAGAATGTATGTTTTCGAAGCTTTTTTTTATATTTTTCTTTGACATGTTCTTTAATTGCTTTCTTCGTATCTTTATATTCTAACACCTCTGCAACATCTTTCGCCTTAAACCAAAATTCATTATTTTCGTCAACAAATGTTAAAATTTCTTTATTATTGAATTTGAGTAGATTCACAACTGACTCCATTTAGATAGAAAAGAAATTTAACTAGTAATTTGTATTTCGAGAATAAAGGCCAGATTCATTGATAAAAACAGTGTCAGGATGAAGATTTTGAAAGGGTCTATGGGAATAGACTCCTGTAATTTATACATTCAAAAGTTGTTTTCTTGAAAATTTGAAGGTAAGAACGATTCGTTCCCCCCCTTGATTCATCATTCTTTCGACAATCTTAAATATATTGTTGTTTTACTCTCATTATTTTAATAAATTTCCCTCAGAGTCTTGAACAGTTAAGACGATTTTTTGAATTCTTTTCATATTTTTTCTAATTGGAATATAATCGATTTCATTTGGTTTTTTCACTGATTTTTTGATCCATAAGCAACATTTGGGAAAAAAGTGTACAAAATTTCAGATTCTTTGTGTAAATGTTCGGTATGATTTTCAAAACTAGGTTCAACGAGATTACAATGTACTTCAATTACATCAAACGGTCTAAATTTTGGCGTTTTATTTCCTAAATATACCTGATTTTGGCTCAATAGTTTCTTGAACAAACCCTAACAAATCTACAATAATTTGCTGAAAACATTATTCTTACTGGTGATTTTATTTGAATTTTATTAGAGAGATAATTTTTTTTGCATTTCAAACTTGTTTTCGTCAAAGTTTTAAAGATTTATCTGATTGTTTGAATGTTTTCAGATAATTTTAAGGGAATTTTTTATTTGATCGAAAGTATAATATCCTTTGTTTAAACCATAGTATTTTGTTATGTTCTTCTCACTAAATCCTATGCAATAAGGAGAACTTTCACTAATATTTATTACAAAATTGTCAGAATAAAAACCGCTTAAACCGATAAAATAATTTGATTCTTCCTCTAAGTGTATAGGATGTTCCAAGTTTAAAACTAATTTAGAGCTTTCTGAAGTCAACTTGAACAGCTTCATTTTCGCAAGCGTTGCTTCAAGATGAAAATCTTCTATTTAAATGGAGAAATTTTTAAAGCAAAAAGATCAGATAAAACTTCAAACGTTTGAAGAAAATAAGAAAGATCAACCAATCAGATTGTTAATTGTTGGTTCAAGTGGATGTGGAAAAACAACTTTATTATTGAATTTTATCTACAATAGGTTGATTCCTTATTCCAATTTGTATGTTTTTAGTAAATCTTTAGAACAAGACGCCTATAAAAAATTACAAGAAAGATTTGAAAATATTGAGAAAAACTTAAACAAAAAAAATATCACATTTTTATAATGCTTCTGAGGACATAGTTCACTTAAGCGAATGTAAACCCAATTCTTTAATCGTTTTTGATGATTGTATTTTGGAAAATCAGGACGTTATTAAGGAATATTTCGTAATGTCTCGTCACAAAAACATATCTTGTATCTATCTTTCCCAATGCTTTTCAAAGGTTGATAAACAAGTTATTAGAAATAACCTGAATATGTTGTGTATTTTTAAGCAAGATGATCACTATTCGAGAAAGATTTATAACAATTATGTGGGATCTGATATGAGTTTTAACCACTTTATTGAGTTATGTGATAAAATTTGGAAGGAAGACTACGGATTTTTAACTATTAATCTAACTTTGAAGCCTAAAAGTGGTAAATATTTGAATAAATTTTCCAATATAAACGTGTGATAATCTAGTTGTTTTCATGTTTTTACGTTCACGTTTACGTTTCGTGTTCTCGTTTTTACGTTTCCACGTTCACGTTTTACGTTTCACGTTCACGTTTTACGTTCACGTTTCGTTTTCACGTTCGTTCACGTTCACGTTTCCACGTGTCACGTTTACGTTTCACGTTCCCACGTTTTTCACGTTCGTGTTTCACGTTCGTCACGTTCACGTTTCACGTTTCACGTTCACGTTTTACGTTCACGTCATTCACGTTTCGTGTTTACGTTTCACGTTCATGTTTTACGTTTAGTGTTTTCACGTTCCACGTTCACGTTTTTACGTTCTCCGTTTTTCGTTACGTTTCACGTTCACGTTTTTTCACGTTTCCACGTTCACGTTTTACGTTCCACGTTTCAAAATTTTCCTAAATAAATGGCGAACGTAACTTCTGAAGAAGCAAAAAAACTTGATCAAATAGAAAAGAAATTAATCAAAGAATTTAAAGAACAGATTCGAATTGATGAAAAAGAACAAGAATTTATTCAAAAAATTAATCAACCTGTAACATCTGCAATAAAAAATGTTGAGGGCAAAATTGAAAATGTTTTAAGCGATAATCAAAATTTGATGAATTTGGTTCCAGTTGTACGACAATTTGCTGATATTTTCGATACCAGAATCTGAGTTTGAATTGCCAAAATTACCATCTTCAACACCATTTAGACCTCGAATCATTGAAGACTCTACCATAGTTGAACCAATAAGTCCTGGAACAACGGATATAATAATTGGTGAAATTGGTAAAAAATTTCTTCCTAGAGCAAAGGATGATAAATTTGGTTTGTATTGGGACAGAAAAAAGAAAAGTTTTTATGATTGGAAATTTGCCCGTGAATTTTGAGCATAATGATATCATTATTAATGAAAAAAACATATGAAGGAACTCAAGGTTTATGGAGATTATTAACAGGCACTGATGTTCCAAAAGACGGTTTATATTCTGAAGAAGACTTGAAAAAGTATACTGAAATTTTATGGAAATCTGATTCAATTTACAAAAATAATGATCCATCAACTAAGAAACCAAAGTCAAGTAAAGGTAAAAAATATCTCAATTTGATTAAACCAATTTGGGAAAAAAGAATCGAAGGATCAGGTGTGAGAAAATACAGTGATAATAAGATTGAATACAGATATATCGACGATTTGACAAAACTCGATGGAATTATTAATTATATTTATGCTCAAGAAAAGGCTGGAAACAACAATTTTTTGAACGAAAAGAAAGCGATTAAAGATTTTATTTCGAACAAACTTGATGAAATGATTTGAAAAACCTGATGGAATTAAATATTTTAAAACGAGTTTTGCCGGCAATAAGTTCATCTATGATTGAGGGTAGTGGACTTTTGAATGATTTTATCAACAATTTACCTTTTTGAATTACACGTACCAACTTATCAGTATCTGGGGCCTGGCACAAAACTCGAAAAAAAGACTAAAAAGAGGAGATCCTGGTATAAATAAATTAGATCAAGCTGCTATGGAACACGATATTTTTTATGCAAAACATAGAGACACAAATTCCAGACATATCGCAGATAAAGTTTTGCAAGATAAGGCAATGGATAGATTTTTATCAAAAGATGCTAGTTTAGGTGAAAGATTTGTTGCGCTTTCCAACAGCTGGAGCAATGTTTTTTGAAGAGAAAACTAGGAATGGGAATCGAAGAGAACTTGAAATTTTAACTATATAAATGGAGGTGAATGTAAATTTCAGCAAAAATCAGAAAGAAAAAATAAAATCCGCTTTTAAGAAGAAAAATACCCGTTAGTATTCAATTTAAAATAGATCAACTAAAAAATGGCGAAGATAAGATATTTTTAACAAATAGACAATACAATAAACTCGAAAAACATAAGAAAAACAATAAAGGAACCAGAATAGAATTTTCTTATAATCAGTTGAAAGAACTTAAAAATGGTGGACTTTTGAAAGATTTATTAGATTTTGGAGAAAATATTCCAGTTGTTAAAAATGTTGTTTCCTTATGTTTCGTAAAGCTGCTCCAATCGTTAAAAAGGATGTGATTCCTATTGTTCGAAACATTTTAAATTGGTTAGATAAAGAGTTGGAAGATGTTACAGGATCTGGATTAGATGAAAAAACTTTGAATTACGTGAAATCAAACATTGAAAAAAAAAATTTAAACCTTTAACATTCGGGGAATTGGAAGAAATCTGCAAAAATATTAAACATTTTAGAGGAATCTTCATGAGAGATACATTACCTGAAAAAGTTAAGAAATTTGAATGTGGAATTGTGAATTTAGACTCGATTATGGGAAGTGGAACGCATTGGATTTGTTATTATAAAAATGATAAGAATGCATGTTATTTTGATTCGTATGGAAGAATTGAGGACAAACCACCTATAGAATTGATTAAATATTTGAAAAAATCAAGCGTCTACTACAATGATTCTCAGATTCAAGACTATAAAGATCCCCCAATTTGTGGTCATTTATGTGTTTTTGTTTTGAAATGAACTGAGTACTGGTAAAGATTTTAAAGAAGTTGTTAACAAATTATTGCTTAATAAATATGGATTCACAAAATATTTTTGACGTATTTGGAACACAAATTATTCAAAATGTAGATAATATTTTGAATTTTGATAGTTTGAGAAATGAGTTTGATAACAAGTTAGAAAAATGTATTACAAAACCTTCCAGATTCAGATATGTTTGCTGTCGAGATTGAAGATTTTAAAGCAGAATATGATAACAAACTTGCAAATTTCATGAGTTGAAATGAAGTTGCTGATAAAATAAAAACATTGGAAAAAGAAGTTGATGATGGTGTAAAAAAAATTATTTACCAATTTAATGTCTCACATCGAAAAAGCTGATGAAATTACTGAAGCGATCAAAGTTGAAAAGAATTATGTTAGTTTTGGCTAATAAGAAAAGAATTGTCGGTGTTCGACCTGGTATTGACAAACATGATGTTGTTATTAAAGAACAAAATTTTAAAAACCTCTAAAATTATCAGAAAACATCGATATTGTTGATTTACATGATCCGAATGTTAAAAATGCCTTAGATTTTAAAGGAAAAAGAATTAGCGGTGTTAGTAAAGGAATTAATCCATTTGATGTTGTTGTAATGATTCAATTAGAAGATCCTATTAAAATGTTTAATGAACTAAAACAAAATTATGAGAATCATAAACAGCATGGTAAAGATTTTACAACAGAAGTCTATGAAAAACTTGAAGCGAGAAGTAAAAGATCTATAGAAAATTGTGATGAAAAATTTACAAAATTTTGAGGAAAATTTCAATCTATATAAAGGCGATCTTTATTGGAAAAATAACAAACTTTTTGGAACATTTCGCTAAATTTCAAGAGGGTTTTAATGAAACCGATAGAAAAAATGGTGAAGTTTTTAAAAGGAGTAGTTACTAATCAATCTTTACTTCATGATAAATTAATTAAACTAGAAGAAAACTTTGGCGAAATTAATGAAAAAGTTATAAAAAATAAGCAGTCTTTTGATAAGTTTAGTTTAGATGCCACAAAAAACTTTTGAGAATATTGATCATAAACTCGTTGAATTACAACGATTTATATCTCGATAAAGTAAAATAAACTAGAAGAAAACTTTAATAAATTTAAAGAAGATGTTAATAAAACTTTTGAAAATATTGATAACAGATTTAATGGATTAGGCGGCTATGATGACTAATTTTCCTTATATAAATGGCGCTCATATATTGTGTGAGATGTAAAGAAAAAACTGCAACAAATGATATAAATATTACGCAAATATCAATGGAGTTAAGAGAATTTCTGGAAAATGTGCTGAATGTAACGCAAAAAAGAGCCAATTTATAAAAACTTGATTTTGAAATTTTTTCTTAATAAATAGAGATGGCGGGACATTACAGTGCTTTCGATCTTTTTATCATGCAACACGAAAGAGATTTGAAAAAAGAACATTGGGAATGACATTTCTCAAAAATATGAATTATCCGAAGATATGATGAGATTATACGTAAACAAATTGAATTGGTATAACATTGCTAAATATCAAACTTTATCATCAGAGTTTCATTCAAGAAAATATACATTATCAATTAAAAGATCATATGTCTGTTCTTTGTCTCTATCAACACTTGAGTCTAAAGTTTTTTGGATGAAAATAAAGATACAGTTGATTGGAACAATATTATAGATAGCGGTTACTATCCTGTGCAGATTTTATTGAAATATGTGACCGAGATAGCAAAATTTAAGGAAGAGAATCCTGAATATGACGAAGTAGATCATTAAAAAATGACTCTAATCTTTTTAATTATTTTACTAAAATTTATATCTTTTCTTATAAAAACGTACATTAGATCGATGAAAAAATGATACACGATGTTTAAAATTTCTAAATTTTCTCTTATTAAATGGCGGACTACAGAAAATATGCTAGTTGATATTGAAAGGGCGGAGTTTAAAAATTTCTATCCAATTAGTAAACAACATTTGAATAACCGAAATAAAAGAACTGAGTTTAATATTGATTTTGGAGATAAACTTTTGCTCGTCGTCTAACTTCCAGTTTTTATATTTTCTGGAACTTTAACAAAACAAGATGGTCAAGCATATCTTGGAACTGATAATGTTAGATTAATCGATAATTTTATACCGTTTTTATTTTCTAAGATTGAAGTAAGAAAACACAATAAATTGATAGAAGAAGTCGAAAACTGTGGCCAATTAAGCACAATTAAAGGAAACTATTTCGTATTCAAAAAGTGATGTATTTTCAAACAGTTTGAATCAACTTTTAAATTTGGACAATTTGAAGAAGCGGTCGGTGAAATTTTAGCACATTTCGGCTTAGGATTTTTTGAAAATGTAAATTTTTCCAATCTATAAAGGAGGATTTTTATCTATTAGTTTTATAAGAGCAGAAGACGATGATGTGATTCTGAAGACTGCAACTGGAAATGTTTATGCCTGTTGATGGCAAAATTACAATTAACGAGTTTTTTCATTAGAGTTCCGATGATTGATTACAAAACCACGAGTAAAATTTCAGTTGATTGATGAAATTATAAAATCTCTCAAAACATCACGTTTAATTTTTCTAGATTGGCAATGTATTGAGCAAAAAGGTATTTCCGGAACAACTTATTCGTTCGATATCACAAATATTTATAGAAATATCTTCAATCCCAAGTTTCGTTATCATTGGTTTTCAAACAGATAGAACAGGAATAATCAAGAAAAAAATCCTTCAAAGTTCGATAGTTTGAATGTGAAAAATATCAGAGTAAAAATTGAATGGTTTCTTATTATCCAGATGAATTACAAAATTTTAAACATTTCCGGTGGTCTTTTTCAGAATCATGTATCAGATGTATCAAGATTTTAAAGAAAGTTTACTACAAAAATATGGAAATGTATTACAACCCCAAAGAATTTATAGTCAAATAGACCCATTTACGTCATTGATACAACAAAGAGTTTGACAAATATTTCTAGTTCAAAGAACGATATAATTATCAATATGGATTTTCAAAATGCTCGTTTACAAAACGCGATTTGTTATGTTTGTTGTGGTTTTCTGAGAAATTTTTAGCCTATGATGTGATTAAGAACGATATTAAAAGAAATTCAGTAAAAATCGTCTTATTTTCTGTTGAGCGAATGTTAGCAAATTTCATTATTTCCGTTTATAGATTTTTCATTGAGATTTCTGGATGTTTTTTTCATTAAAACAGCTTAAGAAATGTAGAAGCCTACAATGAACAGTAAAACAGCTATAAGATTCCGGTTTAATTTTTTTCATTCGTGAGTTACAGATTAGTTTAGTTGTCCCTTTAAACAGTATTTTTACGTTTGAATTTTCTGACTGTCCCCAAAAGTGAGCTAGAACCCTCACATTTCATATCTACTTATATATAGTTTGTTATATATGAGTTTTAATATATATAATATTACTATATATATATATTTTTTTTGTAAATATAAATGTTTATTGGGTTTTGACTTCTTTTTAATCCCCAATGAGTGATTGATCTTCATCAGTTAACTTTGACTATACAGAGAATAAGGTACATATTGTGTAAAAATATGATATTGCGACCTTAGTGTTCAAACTGAGAGTGGAAGATATAAAACGTGTTAGAAATAAACCGTGCGATTTTTTAAATCTTTGGAGGGTTAATGGATGGTTATTTAAGAGCTTCTTTCCCATACAGTAAGAAATATTCCGTATGACAATGTTGTATGAGACGTTTAAAATCAGTATATTGCCTTCCTATGTTATAACGATCTTCAGGAGCGGGATTTACTTTGGCATATTATGTAGTGTAATATTATCCTATATCCGTGTATATCGACTCCTGTCGCAGTCTCAATACACACGCTTGGTAGTACAGGTTATTACATACTACTGCAAGGAATACAGAAATGTTAATTAATTTAAAGTCGTTTACACTATACATGAAGCATTCAAAATAATACGAGCCATAAAATTGTTCCTTCATGTTGAAGATATGTTTTTGTTTTTTTTTTTCTTTTTGCCTTACGCAATACTGAAGGACTTAAAACTATTTAAATTCCCACCTAAACGTCAGCCAACCCAGTTATGTTATTAATTCAGTTGAATTATTCATGAGGATTGAACTTAATTGTGATTAAAACATAGGATTTATTGAAAGTCTCCAATAGTTGCTTTCAACGCCTAGCTGGAACTGTTAATTATAATTATATAACTTTGTTTAATGGGGTTAGATAATACCAGATTAATATTAACATATAATTACCGATCAGTATTCATAAAATAGACTGAGTGTATCCGGGGGCGTAGTATCGGACATAAGTGTTATTGAGATGGAAATTAACACTGGGAATAGGTATTAACTTCCACTCAATGGTTTTACTAGACTACAAAACATCAATTAGTCACCTCCTTGTCCAAATAATTATTACGTTATTTTATATCGTAGTTTCAGATTGGATAACGACGCTGTAAAACGGAGTAGAGTGAGTTAGAGTAGGTTGGAGTAAGTAGGACTGTAGAGTAGGATAGGGAAATTTATGAATAATATAATACATTACTCAAATTCAGTCTGCAATCTCTTCTGTTATAATTCGATAATGATTTTGTAACCACCACTTAGGAATCTTTTAATAATGTTAGCATAAGCACTTCAAAAGATTTTATTTAAAATAAAATGTTATAAATCATAGTACATTATTTGTCATATATTGAAAGGGTCCTCAGTTACACCATAAAAATGCGCCAAAAAACAAAATTGAGTTATAAATAATTTATAAGATTTTCTAATTTTAATCTCTCTAAATTATTAATTATTAAACCAAAAACTTCCCTCAAATGTAATGAACTACATTCTACCAAATTATTGAGATGTATTTCAGGACGTTTTATTATTGCTTATAAAATATGTATAATAAAATAAAGTAAAATAAATATATTCACTATCAGTCTCTTGATTTTGTCAGCTAAAGGTACCCAAAGTGTACAGTGAGAGTGCATTAGGCAATATAGGATGTACGTTTCTACCAAACAAATTAAAATTCTCAATATTTTGATTTCAATTCTCCTTCCGAGTTTTTTGAAGAGGGTGTCCGAACAAAGCAACAAATCTACCAGGGGTCCTATGCAGAGGACGGCGACCAACTGCTTGTTGCTTATGTTGTGCTGGGAATCGTTGGGGTGGGAAGTAGATTTCTCTTCGAAAACATCGTATCATATAAAACCTGTTCCCTTGCCTGAATATTTAAAAAGTAATTGAATGCTTTATTTCCATTGAATGCTTTATTTACACTTGTACATAATTTTTTCTTTAAAATAGATTATTAGACTAAATAATAAAAAGTAAAATATAGAATTTGAAACCTAGTAAAGTACTTAATTTACCAAAGAATTGTTCTATATAATTTTTTAAACATCAATTATGTGCATCATTATATAATGTTTAAGGTTGCCTTGTTAAAAATTGAACCTTATAGATTATCAACCTGACTTCCGTACATTTGTCCGTTGAAAGGCTCTCAGTTACTTAAAATGCGCAACATTGACTTAAAAATTATAAAATTCTCTAATTAAAAATATTAAAATATGATATTACTAGGGAAAGTTTATGTACGCTTGAAGTTTGTTATACTATACATGATAAAAATAGTTTATGGTGTAAGTAATG
This sequence comes from Homalodisca vitripennis, assembly GCF_021130785.1. Lineage (NCBI taxonomy): Eukaryota > Metazoa > Arthropoda > Insecta > Hemiptera > Cicadellidae > Homalodisca > Homalodisca vitripennis. The sequence goes on along the minus strand of NW_025781001.1, from coordinate 26,720 downwards.
TTTTTTTTTTGTAAGATAAGTCAACTGCCTCAATTTATTTGGAAAAGATTTAAATGACTTGCACTGTTTACCGTTTCAATAACTGTATTGTAACACAATCAAGTTGGCGTTATTAATAAATTAATTTTTTTATACCTCTTTAATTATATAATGATTAATTACACTCCGGTTGTGGTAATAATGTGGGAGCTCTTAAGAAAAAAGGGAAAATATCGGCTTCTTTATAATTTATCGTCTATGATGATAGGAAGTATATGTTTCGTGTGATAAAAGTAACAAAAAATTTACAATATTTACAATACAGATGGCATAGTTTAATTCAGTATGCATAACACTGACGTTAGTACTTATAGTTGGTGGTACATTGACATGATCAGAAACGTCGAATAATAGTGTGTAAAATACTTCTAAAAGTTGTGGTGAATACTAGTGTGAAGTGTGCCTTAAGCAGCAGCAGTTATTTAAGGAGAAATAGTGGATAAGTAATTAAGTGTTTAATATAGTATTTTGTGGAGAACATTACAGACAGATTCTTCGATCTTACACCCCTTTTTTGGTCATCATAATCGATTGATATAAGAAAATAAAGTGTTGATCTTCTATAACAGTATTAATCTTCTTTGCTCTGTTGTCTGATCACCATCACTCATTACTGATCTTATCAACAAGTATTATTATTGTTTCCACACATTAAAAATAAGTAAAGTTATGCATTCCAATAAAATGTACAAATATGAAACCACAGAATTATTTCGAGAGTTTTGGTATAAAGTTTAAAAAATATGTAATATAATATGAGAAATAACACTGTACAATTTAAAAACATTAGCTTTTATAATTTTAATTAAGGTAAAATCAATTAAAAAGTGTGTAAATTGCTTAAGTAATTGAATACTTTAATCATCTTGAGTCAAACTGGAAGAAAAAATACATTAACCTGCCACTTTTGTAATGTCATTTTTTATTTTTGAATTTTCCAAGGTATCACAAACTTCAATATTACCAATAAAGTTATTACCAGTTCATAATTGAAGATATACTTAGTTTTTGTAGACTAATGGACGAAGAAAATATTTTCATCCTTGCACTGCATCAAATTATTCCTTAAGATACAGTAATAGTATGAGATTAAGACAGTACAATGGTTACCATTGTGTTAGTAGTGGTATAAAAGTCGTTAATTTTAAAATTAAACTATCTTATCTCTTCTGGTCCAACTTCAAATAATGTATGCTGTAATAAAGGCTTAATTTGAACGAATCTAATTAAGTACTCGTAAAACCCTAAGTTTCCTAACTGCTAAGTTCATAAAACTCGTGGTACGTGGAATAAGTAAAAATAACATGCAATACAGAATAATTTACATCCTACGTGTTATCATAGACTTGTCTCTGTTTCTCTATGTTTGATCGAGTAATATGGGCTTTACTCATAAAACTCGTGGTACGTGGAATAAGTAAAAATTACATGCAATATAGAAATAATTACATCCTACGTGTTATCATAGACTTGTCTCTGTTTCTCTATGTTTGATCGAGTAATATGGGCTTTACTCATAAAGAAGTAATAATATATGGAGCAATTTTCTTGTTTTTTTAGGGCCGAATTTAACAGTACCGATACTTGTACTAAACGGTTTAAGGCTGGAATAATTACAGAAGAGCTCGTCCCCTATCAGCCAGAGTAGACAAAAACACTCAGCAGCCCTGAGCACACAACCTGTGGATGTTTTATCTTGCTGCCCACATATCGACAGTAGTCCGCCCATTGTCTCTCTGTATTCAATCCAAGAATTCGACTCAGTGTGTAATTTTAAGAGCTGTCTGTGGTGAAACAAACTTGAGTTTTAACTCATAAGAATTGATGTTAGTCCTCATATAATTTACGCCCTTATTTTATATCCTAGTGTTATGGGAGATAAAATATTCATCCAAACGTTTGATAGTTCTTTTTGTAAGTATACTCTACATATTTGCTAGGAGGTCAGATATAAAAGATCAAGTAGTCCAACTTTTACTATACATTTAAAGACTGTTATAAAACCTATCACACTTTTTTAACAGAAGTAGGCTTCTCAGAGCTGTGTAGGTGTATATATTTTCTTGAAAGGGGAAAAAAAAAAAAAAAAAAAAAACAAAATTAACTATGGAACAAAAATACTAACACCGAATTAAATTACAATGGTCATAAATAAACACATTTTTAATGTATTCTCTTGAATGTGGCAAGAAGTTGCTGGTATATATATATATATATATATATATATTATATATATATATATATATATATATATATATATGAAGATCCTATATTATTCCTTATTTCATACGACAAGAAAAAAAAAACCACTTTTCTTCTGACTGTGCTGGAAGAAATAATTTTGCTTAAAATTAAGTACTGGAAATTCAGAAATTTCAATTTGGCCAAATCGAGATTCTATGGTACAACCACAAGCTGTTGTTAGGGACTATCATCACTAGCATAATAACTTCGCATAACAAATGCAATTGTTTTTCGTCTCAAAACCATTGTCTAGGGTTAGACACACGAGCAGTTTTATTCCACTTTTAGCTTTTTTAAACTCAAAAATGTGCTGTAAAGTGTATCGGAAAAATAACAATTGTATAAAAAAATAAAGCTACTAACTATACATAATTAAACGGCATCTATTGCAGCCTATTATATTAACTCCTTAGTTAACACTAACTTAGTTAAACACCATCAAACTAAGCACTTAATCATAATATTCAATCACAAGACCCAAACTGTATGATCTAGTACAGTCAAGATGGCCTTTGTTAACTAGTATCCATCTCCCCGCTGCTTTACTGCAGTTCTTGTTTTACACACGTTGTAAAGACCATGATCACTTCTACAATAGCGCATTACCAAAAGACAGATAGGGAATAATTTTTATAGTTTAAGCTGTTTCCCGCTGCTTCGCGCGCTTTTTCGTAAGCTTTGCCCGTGTATTATTTTTCCAACGCCGATGTAGTTTGGCTTGTTGCCCACGATCAAGAAAAATCTCTGTATGTTTATAGCCGTTGTAGACACACATGTAACTTTATTGTAAAGTGGTCTATCACTCAAGCTTTAAGTTTGACCAGAAATTTATCATAAAGATAAATACAAATCATAACTTAGCGCCTTAAAATAGTGTTTGACTATTTAATATACGTATGTGTCTTGGTACTGTTGTTTATAGTGTACAGGCGCTATAAAAATGTTTTGTCTTTTGCAGCACCGCCTGATTGCGAGTTACCTGGGGTCCCACAGCAAGGAATCCTATAGCGAGGATTCTATCAAGAATCCCACAACGAAGAATCTCATATTCGAACCTTTTCCCTTCTCCATTACTCAGCAAAAACAGGAGACTGTATGTACTGCATATAACGTTCAATAGGAGAATATACAGGGTGTCAATTAAGTCTGGAACCTCTTTTTTAATTTTTAAACGCACAATATATAAAAAAATACCAAAGTTCTCCACGTTCATACTGGTGATAGTAACGGCACATATCTGCCCAATTACCGACCAGATAATCCCTTTTGGGGGACGATCCACAAGGAGTCAGACATCTAGTTTTGCTTACTAAATCGTATTAAGGATTATCATGTACAGGGGATGTAGCGAGGGGGTGGCTACCTCAGTGGCCATAGCTCAATAACCCTGTGTAGTATGTACAGCTGCTCACGCGTAAATGAAAAAACTTGTTTATATAATTAACAACTTCAAGTGTAAAATTGTTTTGACTGAGATACCGTTTGCTGTTTGGTGCCACTAAAACTAAGTTTAAGTCAAATCAAAGCTTGTAATGGCACGATTTTTTCTCTTGAAAAAACTCAAAAACTCAATCCAGAGTACCGTTTTTTATTTTCAACCATCTTCTAGAGAAAAATCATTACGTAAGGAGCGGTCAGCACCTGAATTTATCTGGTAAGAGATTGTTGTGTACGCATTTGTATGCTCTGTTGTCTTATTATACAAAGTTCTCTCGAGCTGACGAGCATCACTCACCAGCCTCTTTTTTATAGAATCAGACACCTTTTCTAATAATTGTAGTAAGAAGTCTTATAACCTTGTTGCATCAAAATGTACAATCTGTTGCTCAAAAATTGGGCCCATTGAAGCCATTCTCCACAGTAAAGATGTAGATATAGCTTGTTTAACAGAGCATTGGCTAACCCCCTGACAAGCGGAGTAGTTTGAATATACAGGGGTACTGGGTTGCTGATATTTACTGTAGACCTAACCTCGCTAGAGTGGTGGTGTTTGTACACTTGTCAGTAACAGATTCCCTCATCTCGTCTCAGACCGCCAGGTTATCTCTCACCTCAAACTACGAGAAGCACTTTGAGTTCCTCTGTTGTTGTTGTCCATGTTCTGAATTTGACATTACTGTCAACTTTAACAGATCTCCAGATGGCGGGACTGTAGTGACGTTTTCATTGAGAGACTGGAGGAGGCTTTCAGAATACTTATGAGAAGCAACAGGAATATTATCATATGCGGAGATTTTAATATCCCATTTTTGGGAAGAAGCTGACAGGAAATTTGTTCAACTATTAGATGTTCTCAATAGTTTTTCACTGAAAATTCTTATTCGAGGAGTGACACGTCCTTGCTCTTCTGGTGGCTCGTACATTGATAACGTCTTGACTAACATTGAGGCCGATCAGGTCTCAGCTCTAAATACTTCCTACAGCCTTATCAGACCACGAAGGCCCAGTTGTTCTCCGTCTCAGGACACCTCTAGTTCGACTGGTAGCAGTCCGAAGATGGTAAAAAGCGAGAAGGTTCTCCTCAATAAACGTTGATAGATTTTCTAGTCTTCTGCAAACAGGTTAACTGGAACAAACATGTCTTCCCTGATGATAGGGAGGATATTGAGGTCCAATTCTCTTCCTTTTATGGATGTTCTTGTACATATCTTTAATTTAACATTTTCCTCTTCTCGCAAGGGCCGACCGAACGTAGAGTACGTCCTAAATGGCTCACTGTTGGGGTCGTCAGAGCGAGGGAGGGCGTTGAAGGGTCTATATTTGCTCCAGCGCGATTTTCCATCGGCTTTCCATCGCAAGTTGTATAATAAAAGAAAATCTGAGTATCGAAAAGCTTATCCAATCAGAGAAGAGAGCTTTGTGGCTAGGTCTGTCTATTGAGAATAGTGACAATACAGGAAAAGCGGTTTGGCAGATTGTGGCTGAATATTTCAGGGAAGTGCAAAGGTAACAAACGCATAAATGGTTTGATTGATAATGACTTGTTGGTCTCAGAACCTAATTTGATAGCTGCAAGGTTTAATTCTCATTTCGTTAACGCTTGTAATCAGTTGGACCTTCAGAGCAAAGTAAACATCAACTGATTCGGGGTTGCCCAGCTCTCCATGTTCATCGAGCAATTTTTTTTGCTCCTGCCTCGTACAGTGAAGTGTTGAGTGTGACTAAGGGTCTCAAGGCCAGCTCCTCTTCTGATGTATTTGATATGTCTCCATCCATTGTCAGGAGGGTTGCAGATTCACTCTCGTGTACCTTAACTGTCCTGTTTTAATAATTCTATTGACCAAGGACTCTTTCCTTCTGCGTTAAAATCCGCCAAGGTCATTCCTGTCTTTAAGAAGGGTGATAGAAACCTCAGTTAACTAATATCGCCCCATCTCAATACTTCCCACGTTTGAGCAAAATATTTGAACGATTAATTCACAATTAGACTGATTAATTTTCTTAACGAAAATTCCTTTACTATCTCCTTCACAATTCGGGTTTCTTAAAAGATAAATCAAACCACTCACGCGATAAATGATTTCCTTAATGCCGCCTTCTCTTCTGTTGACTCTGGCAGTGAGACTGCGGGCTGTTTTTTGTGATTCTTTTCCCGTGCCTTTAACACCGTCAACCACCAACGTCTCCTGGACAAGATGGAAATGTACGGTGTTAGGGGCATCCCTCTAGAGTGGTTTCGTTCCTATCTTTCTGGTCGCTCTCAGTTTTGTTTGAGAATCACCAACAAAGGGGGGTCTAGGGGTAGGTCTGCTCTCTTTACTCGGTCAAGGTTGGTGTGCCGCAAGGCTCAATTCTTGGCCACTCTTTTATTTAATATATACGTGAATGACCTTAACTCATCTGTGAGGGGCCACTTAGTTACAATATGCGGGACGACACCAGTGTACTACTTATTCAAGCTGACACAGCTCAGTCTCTTTTCCACCGAGTTGGCTTTTTCACTCAAGAGTCTTAGTTCTTGGTTTTCTGCTAACTATTTTATTTCTCAATCCTGAAAAAAACCTCAATAGTCCCACTTTAGACCCCACAAGAATGAGAGTGCGTTAGTTACTCTCCTTGACAATATACCTATCGAGCATTCTTCAACGGTCTGCTTCCTGGGACTCCACATTGATTCCAGATTTGACTGGTCAAATCACATCAGTCATGTCTGTCAAAGACTTGGTGCCAGCATTTACTCTTTAAGGTACCTAAACAAATTTTTCTGTCTAGAGATACCGTTAGGCTGGTGTACTTTGGTTACTTTGTGCCCATTTTAACATATGGATTGATTTTCTGGGGGACGGCTTCAGGTAGGTTGATCAGTAGGGTTTTTTTAAAACTGCAGAAGAAGGCTGTTCGACTGATGTGTGGTCTGGGTCATCGTGAGAGCTGTCGGGAGGTTTTCCCTAAGGAAAGCCTAATGACATTGCCATCACTTTATATATATTCGGTTGCCACATTTTACATTTAAGAACCTTCAATCCTTCCCATCATTTAACCACGTGTATTCTACAAGGAACAGAGATGCTCTAATCATTCCGCAACACCATAATAACACATTTAAAAAAAATCAATGTCATATATGGGCCCTAAAATCTTTAATGCTTTGCCTTCTAGTATCACAGCGTGCGAGACTGAGACGTCTTTTAAAAACAACTTTAAAAAAATACCTAATAAGACAAGCATTCTACTCCATTAACGAACTGGTGAGCGGTGCTCCAGCCTAGTGGACGATATAGATAAGGTTGTTTGTAGTTTAAGTTGTACTATTCTATATTTTAAACTGTTTTTAACTGTTATTTAAATGTGTGATGTTGTATTCTTCTGTCTAGTATTAATCGGTTCTATAAACATCTGACCATGTTCTATGAATGTCTCATGTCAATGAACAATAAAGAATTTGATTTGATTTGATTTAGTCTCATCAGAAGCAGCCCTCTTTGGTGTTGATACCCTTCGACAAGTTTAGCTTACTAAATCCTACTAAGGATTGTTGTGGCAAGATTATGTAGTAAGGGGATGATAATCCCCACAAGTACCTCAGTGTGCACAGCTCTATAATCCCGTGTAGTCTCAGCAGAAGCAGCCCTCTTTGTTGTTGATACCCTTGGGCAAGTTTTGATTACTAAAATCCTACTAAGAATTACCATGAATAGAGGATGTAGCAAGGAGATAATAATATACACAAGTACTCAGTGTGCACATCTTAATAATCCCGTGTATTCTCTAGGCAAAGGCTTGTCCTAGTACATCAACATAGAGCGCTACCTCTGCTGAGAGTACAAGTGATTATTAATTTGTGCACACTGAGGTACCTTTGGGTATCATCATGTTAGCTACATCCCTTTCCCATGATAATTCTTAGTAGAATTTAGTATACAAGACTTGTCTAAATGTTTGAACAGTAAGTTTTACGGAACATAACTCGTTTATCACTTTATAATACGGATTTATATTTAGCAATGATTAAATAGATCACAGTCATTTTGGTGTTAACATCATATATGATAATCTCAATAAGTAGCTCAGTGTGCATAGCTTAATAAATCCGTATTGTCTTTAGCAGAAGCAAACACTCTTTGTTGTTAATATAACCCTCATATTATAAGTAATTTAAAGCTCCCCAACAGTAAGTCTAGCGATAACTGTTTAATTACAACAATTTTGAAAGTAATATTCCATTTGTCCCATATTTGCATATTGAACAACGGTATTTATAGAACTCTTACTGCCCAATTTATCAGTTTACCATAATGTATTCGTAACTAACCTTGAACTTAAACTCTATTCAATAACATTTTTTAAGGATAATTGGATTCGGACATTTACCATCGTTACATGTTACAAAATGTATAACACAACGTTTAGATGATTGAAACCTATCTTCTTCATCAGGTGAAAATAGTCTATTACAATAGAAATAAAAGAGAGAAACAAAAGAAGAGAAAGAAAATGGGTCACTCGAGATCTGCTTGAGTCCAGTGAGGAGAAAATTGACTGCCCAGACATTGTGACTGCCGTGACTGGCATCCTGTGCGGTTTCAACGTCTGGGTTCATTTTCTCCTGCTTGGGCTCCATACAGATTTCGGGTAAGATTTTATGACGGTATTTATGTTTCATAATCTAAATTTAACCAACAACTTTTCTGTGATGTTTCACCTGAAAGTATGTGAAAGACACTAATAAACACTGTATACATTTTATTTTGTAAACATCAGTACTTGAATAGTAGAGTGATGCAGATAACAAAGACAAAGAAACCATATGAGTTTTATTCCAGATTGAGCCAGGGACGAAATTTAAAAAACATCTAATGAATTGGAAGTACTCAAGTTTGTTTTGGAAAAATTCATAATTCATAATCTCTTTATTGTGTGTTTGACAATATGTAACATTGTATTGCAATAGTCAAATGCATCATAAAATATATCCTAACTACACATTCACTCACAGTCATACTTACATCTCAGCATTCTCACGACACAATCACACAGACTTCGGATCCATGATTTTCAAATCATCCCAACGGCTCGTCATGAATTCATCAATCGAGTAAAACGCTTTAGACACCAACAGGCGTCTGAGACGAGTTTTGAATTGATTGAGGTTGTTGGAGTTTTTTGATATCCTCAGGGAGCTTGTTGATTAGTCTGACACCCACCTGCTCAGGGAGGTGTTGCGATAATGCCAGTCTGCGTTTGATGAGTTCGCAAGTTGTCCCTGCCTCTAGTTTCATATTGGTGAACGTCCCTGCCACTTATCAAGGCACATCTCGATCTGCAGTACACGATCACCTCAAAAACGTAAAAGGCAGGGCAATGTCATCAATCTCAGCTCCCCGAAAGATTATTAAGATACAGCAGCCCCCCCCCCCCCCATTAATAAGACCACAACCTTAATAAGAAATACTGAATATTTATGTGTAAAGAACGTCCTTTATACTCAACACTGGTTGGCTTCCTTGACATTGTGATGTGGCATTTTTACACTAACACGTTTCATCAATCCATTCTTTCCCAGACTACAGTCTTGAAAAACGAGACTTCTACAACTCAAAACCTATTCATAACATAAAATGATTACTGAAATGTTTCCATGACTATCCTAAAGATTTCCTTCTTATACCGTAAGTAGATATTTTTTGAACGTTGTAGACTTCTCAATCCCAAGTATGAATGTATGTATATATTTTCTTCATCGTGACAACAAGGGAAACTGCACTGGAAATATCTATGACCGAAAAGATATTACAAGAGACGTTAGTAGAACCCTTTTTGACAGAAGTAGGTTTCTGAGACCTACAGATGTACATATTTTCTTTGGCAAGCACAGTCAAGCAACCTCAAATTTGACTCCATAAACGCATTGGACAGGCATAGAATTTGAACGCCCGGAAGTGGATACTTTTTGACCGAAGTAGGCTTCTGAGTCCTAAGTACGTAAATATATTTCCTCGTCGGGACAACGAAGCAGTCTCAACAGGGCACTGATAATATATGAGACCCAAAGTAGATCACAGGTGCTGAATATAATGATTTTTTCAATGTTTTTTTAAATTTATTTTTTAATGTAAATTAGGCTTTTGAGTTCTATGTATATTTATTCTTGATCGGAGCAGTAAATCTATCTCAGCTGTGGACATCGGAAATATAATTCATTTGAACAATACATGTCCCTATACGCTCAAAAAGTGTTCCTCAACCTCTGATCGAGGTTCCATTACCATGAACACTGAAATAACATTTATCTACTCGTATTCATACTTACGTTTGAAAAATATAATAGGGAACCATCATATTACATTATAAGTGCTTTGACTAAGTAAGCTGTGGAATTTAATTTTTTAAATTGCGCGCGAAACCACGGGTACAGCTAGTTATTAAATTATATTATATTTAAAATTATTGTAATTTTATAACCAAAATACGAATTTCTGTATACAATTATAAATTAGTTTTATTTCAAGTCAGTTCAGTGAAATGTCTTGCTCCTGGTGCGCTTGCTGATCTGTACAGTATAAGGAAAATGTTTTTCACATAATAAAGAGACAACAGAAAAAAAATACTTTTTGCACCGTATTCAGTACAATTTCTCCCTAATGGCCAAACATTCACGTGTCCTGTGAAAATTTGTTATATTAAAAAAATGTAAATAAATTAAGAGTTTTACAAACAAGTAAAAAAACTAAATTTTATTCTACCAAAAAATACAAACAGGCATATTATCTGAATATGGTCTCCCGAATTTGAAACTTTTTTAAAATGACAGCGCAGCACGCCGCCTGACATTCCATTGTTAGTTCAAGGTAACAGCGGCCCCGTCAGTCAAAGGGGAAAACAACCATTCAGTTCAATTAGGCTAATTTTTTAAAAACTTACACAGTACTTAAGGATTACCCAATTGAGGGTTTGCTCGTAGAGACTTCAGAGGAAGGTTGCAGAATTAGCAGTCGTCAGATAAACATGAATATCTGTGTAAAATTCATAGAGTTCATTTCAGTATTCTGTTGGTAGGATTTCAGTATTCTGTAGCTATGTATATATGGTGGAGTTTCTGACGCCGGGATAACACTCCGTTTGTAAGTTGTCATTCTTGTTCCTAGTGTATGTAATGATTGAAGATCATATAACCCTTCCTATCATACCTACCGGGAGATAGATTTTAAGGTCTGAAAGTGCACTTATGACTAATGTAGGTTCTATGATCTGACATGTAATTTTTTGTCATAGTAACAAGGTATAATCTACTATGGTATATGAAGTATTTATTCGAGCCGGAAATGCTTTTTCAGGCACTAAACCTGAATAGCAGGAGCCAGAGGCAAATTTGATTAACATTTGAATCTTTTAAAATATGACCACGTTGTCCTTCGCGTGTGAAACAGAAGAAGGTTGCCTGACTGTTTTTAGGTCACCGGAAAGGTAGTAGTACGGCTCAGTTTGGGCTCAAGACACAGAAAAAAGGCGGTGAAGTAAATCCTGAAAAAGGTTCCCGGCCTGGACCCCTGGGGCTTAGTAAGACATTCCCTGCTTTTATAGGACAAAATCTCCCACTCTTCGTAAAATGCATTCCCCCACGTATAAAAAGTATATATATATATATATATATAATATATATGATATATATATATATATATAATATCACTTTTTATACGTATGTATATATATATGTATGTATGAAACACTGAAATAATATGTACCTTAATCATGTCAAATCCATATTCAAAATTAATATAGGGGCTCCATCATATTACTCGTACATCGTAAGTGACTTCACTAGGATTACTACTGAATTAGTATTCCTCCACTCTGGCATAAAACAGTTCAAGTGTTACTGAAATTGTAGTGCTATTCCATAAAATACTGTGGTCTGTCGCAGATAAATATTTGTAATTCATTGGTATTCATAGAAAACAACTTTTTCCCTCTCAGACTTCAGGACTCTGTAACGTCGCTCGTTTAAAACTAAAAATGCCAATTGTATTATCAATACCTGAAAATCATAAGGAGATTTGAAAAACTTCCAATTATTATAAAGTTTTTTACGGATATTTTATTGTGCCATTTTAAATTATATGGTTACTATTATGTACCTGTTATTTAATAGGAAATCGCGTGCAAAGCCACGATTGGTATTATAATATATCAAATTATGTTATACAAATGCAGTATACTTCAGTAAAACACAAGCGAGTGTGCGCTTTCACGTTTAAGTCTTGTAACCAAGGAGGTAAAAGAGTATCACTCATTATGTCTGCTCATCCACTTAACTTGAACAGTAATTACGACAGACCCAATGAACTGGCAGCAAAGACAGTATCTTAGATAATTTGTTTACAGTTATTCAACATAAGTTCATTGCTGGCTTACTTACATTAGAACAATGAATGGTGTTTATACAAATACCAAGTTTAATAAGGAAAGTATCAAAACAATGCAGGAAGGAATAGTTTAAGTACTATTATGATGAACAAAGATTATTACAATGAACAAAGTTAAACGTCCTGTCGCCCTCGTTGTATGCCAATTCCAAACAGGCCGTCGCTGATCAATGTACAATATAGTGAAAGATTTTACTGCATTGGGATAAAAAACAATTTGTGTGAGACCGGAAATTCTTTTGGTTCTACTATCAATAATGGGAAAAATAAGTACCCAAACTTGACCTTTTCAAAATGTTTGGGCATTGTACCTGTTTAAAAATATTTCAAAATCGAATGCGTCATTTTGTGCTTAAGGTGTATAAAATGGCTGCCAGATAGTGTTAAAACTATATAAAAATAAATATATTTTATGCCAAAACAAATTTCAGAAAAGGCATAAATAAGATTATTTGTGCCGAAGTTACTGATTACAGACAGCTTGCGAGAATGATGCAAATTCCATAACTGTTTAAACCAGGTAGAAGTTTTCCTTGTCCGGTCACGTGGGTTAATCCGTGTAGAGTCGGTTTCTTAGGGAGAGATCTGGACTAGATTGCTAATCGTAAGTTATCCTTGAAAGATTCCAAAGTAATAATACCAAGATCTATAATCTGCCAGATATCTATCTATGAGCTTAGAAGTATATTATAGATTTAATTGATTTGAAATTGTGCATGGATTTGTTGATTCAGATGGTGCATCTGCGTATCCCTGTTGGGACTTACCGATGTTCGAGCTGTTTCCTCTTTCCTCAGACAGGGGTGAAAAGAGTTTTATAATCTATGTAAAAGTGGGGATGTGATGTGACATCACATTGTTACGCAGATATTTGTTGATCTGCAAGTGTGGATACAACGTCCCGTCGCCCTCGTTGTATGTCAATTCCAAACAGACCGTCGTTGATCAATGTGATGTGTTTTAATTGGCATCGTTCTGAATTGTAGAATTAAAATCATAATGTGTTATGAACATTTGCTATAACATTTATTGTTTAAAAGATTTATAGTCAATCTATTCTACATTTTTTCTTTAAACCACATAATTAAAAGTAAAATTTAAACGAAATTTGTATATTCAATTTTCAAACATTCAAAGAAAATTGGTCAAAATTAACCAATTTGTTTTACAATGTTTATGAATCTTGAAATATTTTTTCAAAATGTTATGAAAAAATAATTCTTGGAAAAAATTTGTTTTGACTAAAGAGTCAAATTCTTTCTTAATAAATTGAGCGTGACCTATAAACCGACATAACAATTTTTAAGAAACACCTTGAAAAGAGTAAAAGACAATAAATTTAATAACCTTTAAAATTTGGCAAAAGTAATCCCAGTTTATAATTATGAAAAACTAAATGCAGAAAGCTTAAAGAATTAAAGACATCTTTTAAAGAAAATATAAGCGATCTGTCTCTTTATTATTGAAAAATTACAATACTCGCTAAAAACTATTTCGTAGAAATTTTGATGGAACATATTAAAAAGTCACAGATAGTAAAGTTAAAATAAAGAGGAACATTGATACTTTGGTAGGATTATCAGGTTGTTTTTATAACTTGAAAAAATATTTACAGACATATTATCATAGTAAAATATTTAGTTCTAAAATCTAATTATATTTTTATATATTTTTTCATTGTTAATTTTCATGATAGCCTTTTTTAAGGTGATAACCCACGAATAAATTTTGTTTATAATTGCCAATAACTCTAAATATGAAGTTTCCTTTTTCCTGATTATTTACTTCAGGATCCTCAACACTTCTAAATTTGGAACTTTTTTCTGATTCTCTTAACACATTTTTATATTTGTATTTTAAAACAGAATAATCATTTTTAAACAAATTATTTTTCTTAACCAGTACAAAACAGTGTAGCTTAATTTTATCAAAATAACACCTTTACTATTGACTTAGTTTTTAAATTCTGTTTTTTATACTTTTAAAGTTGTTTTTTTCAATTATTAAATTTTACTTTTTGAACTTACTTTTAAAGATACGTTATCATAAATTTGTACTCCATTGCATAATTGTATAATTGAAAGGAGAAAAAATGTTTTGTAACCCTTTTTTAAAGATGTTGCTTTTCTAAACTAAGAAAGAATTCATCAGATTCTTTAATAAACTAAGTGTTTCTTTGTATAACTCTTTATAGAGTTTACTATCGCCTATGAATATTTACATAATAATATATGATTTTATAACCATCAATAATCTTTTTATATAATTGTTTGTCTTTATATTTTGATATTCTAACATTTCATAAACATATTTTAGCTTTACACTACATTGCACCATTTTAACCAACAATGCTAAAAATGTTTTTGTTTTGTTTTTGAATTTAAGTTGGTTATTATTTAAGGTGTAAAACTGAAGCCATATAAATATAAAAAGAGTTTACTTGAAATTTTTAATTTTTAATCCATAGAGATTTAGTTGTATTCATTAAGATTCATTAATAAAAACACTAAGGTATTGAAAGTTAAGAGGTGAGCGATTCGATCATGCCTGTATTTATGTACGTTTTTTAAACTTTGTGGATTTATATATACAGCTACACATATTTAATTAAAATATCTCAGTATTCAATGAAAGATATTGTCTTTTATTTGAATGTAAAATTAGAGAATATAAACTTCATTCGTTGATACGATATTAAAATTATAGAATATAAATCTCGTAAATACTTTATACTTTTTTTAAAGGGTGTTCTTCATTACATATATGAATATTAATAATAATTAATATTAAATAAATCTATGAACAATATTTTAAAGATGAGATATTTGTACCAAATGAGAGACTGACTATACGTGAAAAAGCTAGCTTGAAGCATCCCGGAAAACAATAAAGTAATTATAATTGAATTTTGCTTATAACCAATTGAAAGAAACTTAAAGAAATGGTGGATTGTTAAAATATTTGTTAGATGTTTGAGAAGATATACTAATTATAAAAAGTGGTTTTAAACTGGATTAGATGAGAGATTAGAAGATATTACTGGATCAGGAGTCAAAAAAAAACTTTAAATTATATCATTTAGAAGAAACTTTGAAATAAACCCATTACTCTTTGGTGGGTTAGAAGAAGTTTGTCCTTAATATTAAACATTTTAGAGGCATTTTCATGTAAGCAATGTTACCCTAAGATAGTAACAAAATTTCAGTGTGACAAATAATTTTTTAAGAAATATGGAATCACAAAGTATTTTTGGTGTGTTTTAGCACTCCACATAATCTAAAGGCTTAGATAGTTGAGAAATGAGTTTAATTACAAAACATTAATAAATTTGTTGCAAAATATGCTAGAAGGTGACAATTTCGATGTTATTTATGTGAGAACTGAAAACATACATTTGAAAATAAAATAAAAAATATAATACGATTATCTACCTACTTGAGTAAAAAATAGGATATATAAAACAAAATTTTAAAACTGAAGAAAAGTTTTGATGTTGGAAAATAAATGTAACTGAAAAACTTAATGGTTCGTATTGAAAAATGATATAAAATAAATTATGCAATTTAAGTAGAACAATTATATTAGATTAGTCCAATTAGAAAAGAATTGTATTTACTAGTATTGGTAAACATGATGCTGCTGTCAAATAATTAAACCTTGAAAATTATAAAATAAACCATCAATACTGTTTCATTTAAATGTAAAAATACTCGTAATTGATGATCATAAGAAGAGTATTCTATTAAAATATTTTATAAACTGATAATTATAATTATAATAAACTACACGTTAGAAAATTTACGTAACGTTTAGTTGTATTTTTGTTTTTTTATTTTTTCTATGATAGATGAAAAAACGGTACAAGTTGTTTTGGAGACCCAGTCATTATATTGGCCTATGTATAGGTAGTGTGGCCTTATTTGTAAAGAAATCCCCTCGGAAATCTTGAAAGCAAATATGTAAGCAAACAATTCAGCGAGTTCATAGTACATGTTGTTTCGTATTACAACGGTTGTTTTGAAGCTTTAGTTCCTTCCAAATAGTGAAAAAATACGTAAAAAAATCGTTTTAACATCTATAACATTTATTGTGTAAGAAATGTATTAACACGTATAACCCCTTCTTTTATTATCATGTTGATTATACCTCTGATAATAGAGGTAACATCAGCCATCTATATAATAATTCAGCGCATCCGAATACTCATTGAAATGTAAAATGTATTAATATTTTCTAAATAGTTAATTTAGATTTTATTTTAGTAGACCACTGGATGTCGTACTAAGCGCAAAAACGTGGGAAAACTAGTATTTTAGCGCCATTTCTCAAACAGCTAAGATTAAGCCAAACTTTTAAATACGAGTACAACAAATTTTACTTTCTAAGAAAGCTATTTATAGAGTTAATGAAAGTCGTTTCCTTAGGTTGAACGAGTTTAAATTTTCTAAATTTTAATAATTTAAAACACATTGGAAACCTGCTGAAAAGTGACAGATGTAACATATTTATCATACATAATGTACCATAATTACTTATTTTGATAATCTTGGGCAAAATGTTAGATTTGCTAAATGTTTAACGAGATAACAGTAAAAATAAAATGTGTGAAACCATAAAAATTTGACAATTTGGACCACAATTTATGTAAAAAAACTAAGGGTAAAATAAAAATGTTCTTAAAATTGTTAGACACATCTTGAAAATGACCTTTACATTCCAAAATCGTCCAAAAATCTTTCGAAATGATCAGTATATGTAAGCGATCTTTAAAATGAGGCACTGCTTGACCTTTACATTTGAAAATCTGCTACAAATGACCCTCCCCCCCAGAGTGGCCCACATTTGTTTTTTTTTATCCCGGATTAAAAAAACCCTCAATTTGGTAAATTGTAGGTGTTTTTTTTTTTTTTATTACGATTTTTTTCGAATTGTTTGGGCGCGAAATATGGAGGTTTTTCGTTCGTTAAAACGAAAGAGAGTTTCCAGCCGCTATAAATCACAGACGGGTGGTCCGCCTTACCCTGTATATATAACAGTTGGTTTCAAATAAAAAGAAGTTTGTGCCAGCAGTATATTGCGGAGAAAATATCCTTTGGGATCTATAAGGTATAAACAAGGCTTTGCTCTTTGGTCATGCTGAAGTTTATGGTTAGTGAAATATTAAACTACACTGTTCGGAAACCAATACGTAAAACCATATTATCCGCTATTTTGCAATTTTCAAACATAGTATTTTTAAATATTATAAAAGTTGACATGAAAATATCCATTTCCCACCTATTCATCTCTGTCTATGTATAGTTTGACCAATGTTTTCCTCAGACGATTAAACTATTACATTTGATCTGTATATTATAACTTGTATGTTTACCGTTCTAAATGTGCGCCATCATTATTTACGTTGGCGTTTTGAGGCAAATGGGTTCTTTTCCCTCATAGTTTTCTTTTTTTTACTAGAAATATTTAAACTACATGCAACTTGCTGTGTGGGTAGATATATTCCAAATCAGTGCTCTGTATTTGGTTACATTATTAGCACGGAAGATGATGGCAGGGTACGATCGCTCCGCCTACTATGTCCACACCACCTTCAGTAAGTCAATGTGTACAGATATAGGCTTCTACTAATAAAACCAAGGAGTTTGCAATATAAATGCTATTACAAATTTTCCTCAGTGACTTAAAATTAAGTTAGTTAAATTACTATTAGTGAATTTAAGTAAATATTTGAATCACTCATACAAAATACTTATAAAATGTATTATGCAATGAGAATGTATTCGTTTTTAAACAATAAATGCGAGCAAAATGTAAATTAAGGGAGGAAAAGAATGATTAAAGGAGAGATAATCCCATTACTTTCAACTTGGTAGCAACCACCAATTTCATAGAGTTTTGTTCATAAATTTTCTCCAATATGCAACTTTGTTCAACACATACCACAGTTAAAGATTAAGCTTCTACAAAATAATTAAACTGCTTCTACAAAAATATTATTAAAAATGTATTGCACAAATAATAACAAAAAAATATACAATTATTCCATGGTAGATTTTTGTTTTGCAAAACAAATATTTACTTCTTTACAAAATCTAAATTCTATAAAACTACTGATAAAAATGTAATTTAATAAAAGTTTGTTCAGTTTCAAGCAACGAAACAAAAATGTTGAATTAATTAAAAATTTGACAGTTTTTGACCAGGTAGATAAGCGATCTGGTATCCCAATATTCAAGCTGGTAGCAACCACCAACTCCATGTGTGCTAACGTTGTTTGTTTGGTGGCTGATCAACACAGACTGTTTACGAATCTCGACTTGACGGTTTTGGAACTGTGTAACTAACATTTCGTGGAACTGATTATTGTAATAGATGGAATAGATACTTTATAGCATAGTATAATTTTTGTATTCAATAACGTATTCTGAATATTCAGTGTTTTTTTAATTCATAAATAAAACAATTCAAAGTTATTTAGACTTGGATTAGTGGCGTGATTGTTATCATTATGTGAATGTAAACCCTTGAAATAGACAAGTCATCTCGAAATATTTTATTTTAACGTAATTATGTACTCAATATTCTACAAAACAATTTTGGAATGCAAAGTTTAAAAACAATGTTGATGATATTGGTATATACTTTTAAATGCAGTATTTTTTGTTAAATGAATTAAATTAACGATGACAACCCTGGCTCAATTTAGCATACGTGTTGTTTCCTCGTAATTGGCACTTGATTGCAAAATTGATTGAGTAATAAACAATTAACGTTACAGGTAAATATCCGTTTTACGAAAAGAGTAATTTGAAACTGTACTACACGAATCAGAAGTTGCTTAATTAAAACAGTTTTTATAAACTCATCTTAAAACATAAACTTACTATATTATTAGTATTCTGAATTAAAACAGAAATAATCAAGTTCATGTCAAATGTCAAAAATGAACACCTCCAGGTAAAAAATACGCTGGTTTTCTTAAACAAAATTATATAGACTAATTACGTATAAACCTGTTTCATATTTCATTACATGTATCTCAGAGTTAGCCTTTTAACATTTGGATACCCAAAACCTTCCAAATAATAGGACAGTAAATAGTGTGTAAAATGGCAGCATTCAGTTATTAGGAAATTGTAATTTATGTTATTCTTGTGAACAACACTTTTTTAAAGTTTATATAATAATATATAAGTCATTGACTGCAAAAATTTATTTCACATGCTAGTAACTTTTATGAATAGAAGTATATTTTATATTACATTACAAGGAAGATTTAATAATTGCGTATAAAAAATGGTGTAATGGTGAAAAAAAACAAAAACCTTCGTTGAATACATTCGAGAAGCTCTCTTTGGAATTAAATATTAATTTAAAACAAACAAACCAATAATATAAGTTTTTATTTCTGCGAGGCCTTTCGTATTCAATGAGCACAATCATCAGACCAACTCATTTAGTTTCTCGAGTTGTTCAGTAAAGCAGAGAATAAACTGGTACAAAAAAATACGTTCAGCCATATTTTATTGTTAGGCATGCATCATCATAGAAACAGAGTTATGTCTATGTAAATAAAGTTTAATGCAACATTTAAAAGTCTTCTCGAGATGCCTTGCCACATGATATATTACATTTTTTTAATTGAGTTTAAGATCATAGGTATCATAGCAAGGTTTTAAATAATAAAAGTTTCCGCAATGTACCATTACCACATAATTTTAACATAACGTAGAACGTTACTCCATGAATAAAAGTAAAATTTTGAAATGTCATGTGGTTGGACTCAGTTTGTTTACAAATTTATTTATTCTTCTTTTTCATTTTTTCCATCATGGTTATCTATAATTACGATTGTAAAAATGCTCACTAATGGTTAGCCAAACCCCATGGAGTTTTTATGCACCACCGTCGAACCCAGCGCTGCCTGTACAGAAATGAAAAATCCTCAAGGTTGTAGGTCAGATTAGAGATATCTTGCGGTCAGACAGATAGACAGAAATGAAATTTTTCCAGCTCGTCTAGTGATGGGCTTTGCCTATACTCAGCCAATACCAAATCGAATATCTCTTATGAGTGTGTTGAGTTTATTTACAGATTTATTTATTCTACTCTTTTCCTTTTGCCATCATTGTTACCCACTAGATCGATGTAACAAATATTCGCTAACGCTCAGCTAAATCCCATGGAGTGACATGCATAATCGTAGAACTCGGTGTTGATAGCAAAGAAAGCTTCATATGAAATTTGAAGTCTGTTTTGAAATTTGAATTTGTGTGAAATTTGATCAGTTCGTTTTCGAGATATCTTGCGGGCAATCAGACAGAAATGGAAATTTTCCAGCGTCTGGCTGAAGCTCGGCCAACTTATCCCTGTGCTGTTTTTACAAACTAAGAAAACTGGGCAGTTTAAATACTTATTCTTTTAGATTACTCAGATGTTTATGAATACTTAAATCATGTATGCAATAAATAATGCCAATAACGTAAGAACAGTCCTTCCTAGTTGTCTGGACCTTATTATTTTAATAACGTTTATAGTGATTTGTCAAAAGCAGTCACTAACATCAGTTGACGTCAGTGAAAATATAATATGGTGAAATTGCACAGAGCTGTAGTATGTTATATGAGTGGTTTTTAATGTCCATAACTCATATGAAGTCCCTATACAGTTCAGGATATTAGGCAATGTATTATTATACTGTATTGATACTGTTTATAATTTTTCATATTTTAAAAATGAATGTGTCAGTACGTTCAATACAAATTAAATAGTTATTTTTAGTAAAGTATTTTACAGAAAGATTCATGATATTAATAAGAAACTATACTTTCTCCATGGCGTTTATGTATTTTTAGCCCTCCCTTCTATCACAAATTCTACCACAATAGTCCCCTGTGTTACTTTTTTCCAGTATCCGTCTGATGTAAAAAACCCGGCGGAGGTGTGAAGTGGAGTCAGGAGCTTCTAACCCCGAGACAGGAAAGGGGTTGAAGATGTGTTACATGGGCCTTAAGGCTATACGTGCCGGGATTAGTTCCAAACTGAGTCACCTCGGAGCAGCACCTACATGACGTATTCTTCCTTTAATTTTGAATCAAGTTTATTCATGAAAAAAAATTGATCTATAGTAGATATCATAGAACTTGATGTATAAAATCAAATAAATTGTTTTATATAGTATAACAAAACTACTGTATAGAAACTTCTATTTTACAATGTGAAAGTTAAAATATGTTTTTACTTTTTGCTTTAATTTTACTTTATATGTTTAATTTTTTGCTTTTGGTTGAAATAGTTCGATTAGAACCCTTTTTGGTTATTTCCGGCATCTATCTATCTCTTGCCAACTGTGCAACCCCGCCGCGTTCTTCCAACAGTCCTCGATTATCGCGTAGTAAAAACTTAGCAAACTGCAACAAATTAGTGGTACGTATTTAGCATCTACGTCAAAACCGCAATTTATATATGCTCACGGAATGTTGGCCCTAGGTTTCTTTGTTAGTTGCATATCGTCTTTGCTAGATGCCTCTCCATAAAAATATGTCATTTTTTTACAAATTATATAAAATATTATCTACAAGTCTGTGTACACATTATTTTATACATAACAAGATATACATACATACATGTATCTAAGTCTAGAAAAGATCAGTAGAAAAGTTTTAGGGCGGACTAAACTCTCTCTGTGATGTCATTTGCATTATTCAGTAAGTAATTAATCGAAATTTTACATTGAAATACGCTTCAATGTATAATATGCTGAAGACTCAAAAACTTAATGTGCGCTATTTGTAAAGTAGCTTTCTATATAAAGCCAAAGGTCAACTACATAAAGGCTTTATTTAAACGCCAGTGTTTGTTCAGTAGATGAGCCAGGCTATCAGAGTGAAGCACTCGCAAGCCGATGTGGCGGACAAAACAGACAGATCTTTGACCTACTTCCTCTGCAATAACAGGTATCAAATATTTAAAGAAACAGTTTATAACCCAACATTTTAATATCTATATAAGCAACCATTGGACACAAACACAAATCATCTCGTTCAAACGGAAAAATCTTTATCATTTTTATTTAGTAACTTAGAAATATTTCAAAAATTACCTTGATAAATATAATCTAAATATCATACTAAGAATTCACCACATCAATATGATAAAAAATATGAGTACAATGTGAAATGTTACTTTCTTTAGCTACTATGAAAAAAATTTTATAAAAATTACCAATACTAATTTTAACAACATTACAACTGGCAACATAACTCACCATACATCACTATATTAATTTGATATTAAACTGTAATTAATAAAATGTATATTTCTCTATAGAATCCCTACAAAGCTAATTGAGAATTGATGTGAGCTATTTCTTCTTTTGGGTATAGCTGAATAACAAATTTATGAATGTTAATTTTCTTAAATATTAAATAATTATTGTTAAAAAATAATTATATACACATAAACACTAAATTATATACCTCATGTAAACATGTTAAAGCTTTCTTTTCTTTGGTTGATAAAATGCAAAAGGAATTAGAACAATCGTATCTTCCTACACTAATTTGCTGTCATGTATAAAATTGAAAGTATTGTCTTTTGAAAAATAATTTATATTAATGAAATATAAAGTATGACGATCAAATATATATACACGCATGTAAAATTACATGCATTTCTTTATAAAAGTATTGTATATATAAATATCCACATAAACATAATTGTCAAATTAAAATAATGATATATTACATAACAGTTGTAATATTTTAAGACAAACATTTTTTGTTCAAAACATAAAATTGAATTTAAAAAGCCACAAGACACTGTTAAAAGAATTAATGAAACACTAACAACACTGCTTTTCCGTTTCTCCCCAATATTGAGTGATTTTATTGATACCATTACAAATAAAAGGATTTCGGCATCTCCTTTTATCTAAAATAAACCTACCTTTAAAGACCACACAAGATATACGAGTATGCTATATTTTGCTTATTAATCGATTAGCTGTACTCATATAGTGGGAGTGAAAAAGTGGTTATACAATGTTATACAGCAGACAATTTACGTACAATGCACAAAGTACATTTGTAATAATTGCGTTTTTTTTTTGTTTGATCACCAAAGTATACCCATACATTAGACTTGAAAAAGCTCAATTCAGTCAAAATCGACGAATTTCTTTCTTGTATACCTTAATAATTTTTTTTAAAGAATGTTATAAAAAAATAGTCATAAATTGTTTAGTTTTCGAGTATAATTTTGAGTTTTTCCTTACTTAGAAAAATAGAAATGTTTTGTATGTGTATGTTCATGTATGTATGTATATTTTTTTTTGTAATATAAATGTTTATGGGTTTTGACTTCTTTTTAATCCAATGAGTGGTTGATCTTCATCAGTACTTTGCCTATACAGAGAATAAGGTACATACAGGTATGTGTAAAAATATGATATTGCGACTCTATTTTCAAACAGGAGATATAAAATGTTGTTAGAAAACCGTGCGATTTTTAAATCTTTGGAGGGTTAATGGAAGGTTATTTAAGAGCTTCTTTCCCATACAGTAAGAAATATTTTCCGTATGACAATGTTGTATGACGTAACCAGAATAGTAAATTGCCTCCTATTATACGATCTCAGGAGCGGGATTACTTGCATATTATCTCTGTCGCAGTTTCATATACACACGCTTGGTAGTACAGGTATTACAACTACTGCAAGGAACACAGAATGTTATAAATTTAAAGTCGTTACACTATACAGAAGCATTCAAAATAATACGAGCATAAATTGTCTTCATTTGAAGACATGCTTTTTTTGCCTTACGCATACTGAAGACTAACTATTTAATTCCACAAACGCCACCCAGTTATTAATTCATTGAATTATTCATGAGGATTGACTAATTGTGATTAAAAAGGATTATTGAAGTTCCAATAGTTGCTTCAACGCCTAGCTGACTGTTAATAAATTATATAACCTTTGTTAATGGATAATAACCAGTAATTTATCAAATTCCATCAGTATTCAAAAAGCTAGTGATCCGGGTATCGGAATTAACACTGGGAATAGGTATTAATTTCCACAATGGTTTTACTAGATTACAAACATCAATTAGCACCTCCTTGTCATAATTACGTTATTTATATCGTAGTTTCAGATTGATAACGCGTAAACGGAGTAGGATAGGGAAATTATGAAAATATAATACACAATTCAGTCGCATCTCTGTTATATTCGAATGATTGTAACCACCACTTAGAATCTTTTAATAATGTAGCATAAGCACTCCAAAAGTTTATAAAATAAATGTATAAATCTATACATTATTGTCTATTGAAAGGGCCCTCAGTTACCTAAAATGCGCAAAATTGGAGTTAAAATTCTAAAGATTTTCTAATTTTCATCTTCTAATTATAATTATTAAACCAAAACTCCCTCAATGTATGAATACATTACCAAATATTGAGATGTATTCAGGTCGTTTTTATGCTTATAAAATATGTATAAAAAATAAAGTAAAAAATATATTCCTACATCTCTTGGATTTTGTCAGCTAAGTACCCAAGTGTACGTGAGAGTGCATAGAATATATTAGATGACGTCTACCAACAAATAAAATCTCAATATTTGATTCAATTCTCCTTCCGAGTTTGAGAGGTGTCGACAGCAACAATCTCCAGGGTTCCTTCAGAGGAGACAACTGCTTGTTTGTGTGGTGGGAATCGTGGAAGAGATTTCTCTTCAAAACATCGTATCTTAAAACCTGTTCCCTTGCCTTGAATATTTAAAAAGTAATTGAATGCTTTATTTCCATTGAATGCTTTATTTACACTTGTACATAATTTTTTTCTTTAAATGGATTATTAGACTAAATAATAAAAAGTAAAATATAGAATTTGAAACCTAGTAAAGTACTTAATTTACCAAAGAATTGTTCTATATAATTTTTTTAAACATCAATTATGTGCATCATTATATAATGTTTAAGGTTGCCTTGTTAAAAATTGAACCTTATAGATTATCAACCTGACTTCCGTACATTTGTCCGTTGAAAGGCTCTCAGTTACTTAATATGCGCAACATTGACTTAAAATTATAAAATTCTCTAATTAAAAATATTAAAATATGATATTACTAGGGAAAGTTTATGTACGCTGAAGTTTGTTATACTATACATGATAAAAATAGTGTTATGGTGTAAGTAATGTTTTTTTTTTGTAAGATAAGTCAACTGCCTCAATGTATTTGAAAAGATTTAAATGACTTGCACTGTTACCGTTTCAATAACTGTATTGTAACGCAATCAAGTTGGCGTTATTAATAAATTAATTTTTTTATACCTCTTTAATTATATAATGATTAATTACACTCCGGTTGTGGTAATAATGTGGGAGCTCTTAAGAAAAAAGGGAAAATATCGGCTCTTTATAATTTATCGTCTATGATGATAGGAAGTGTATGTTTCGTGTGATAAAAGTAACAAAAAATTTACAATATTACAATACAGATGGCATAGTTTAATTCAGTATGCATAACACTGACGTTAGTACTTATAGTTGGTGGTTACATTGACATGATCTGAAACGTCGAATAATAGTGTGTAAATACTTCTAAAAGTGTGGTGAATACTAGTGTGAAGTGTGCCTTAAGCAGCAGTTATTTAAGGAGAAATAGTGGATAAGTAATTAAGTGTTTAATATAGTATTTGTGGAGAATATACAGACAGATTCTTGGGATCTTAACACCCCTTTTTTGGTCATCATAATCGATTGATAAGAAAATAAAAGTGTTGATCTTCTATAACAGTATTAATCTTCTTTGCTCTGTGTCTGATCATCATCACTCATTACTGATCTTATCAACAAGTATATTATTGTTTCCACACATTAAAAATAAGAAAAGTTATGCATTCAATAAAATGTACAAATATGAAACCACAGAATTATTTCGAGAGTTTTGGTATAAAGTTTAAAAAATATGTAATATAATATGAGAAATAACACTGTACAATTTAAAAAAAATAGCTTTTATAATTTTAATTAAGGTAAAATCAATTAAAAAGTGTGTAAGATTGCTTAAGTAATTGAATACTTTTAAATCATCTTGAGTCAAACTGGAAGAAAAAATACATTAAACCTGCCACTTTTGTAATGTCATTTTTTATTTTTTAATTTTCCAAGGTATCACAAACTTCAATATACCAATAAAGTTATTACCAGTTCATAATTGAAAGATATACTTAGTTTTTGTAGACTAATGGACGAAGAAAATATTTTCAATCCTTTGCACTGCATCAAAATTATTCCTTAAGATACAGTAATAGTATGAGATTTTATGACAGTACAATGGTTACCATTGTGTTAGTAGTGGTATAAAAGTCGTTAATTTTAAAAATTAAACTATCTTATCTCTTCTGGTCCAACTTCAAATAATGTATGCTGTAATAAAGGCTTAATTTGAACGAATTTAATTAAGTACTCGTAAAACCTAAGTTTTCCTAACTGCTAAGTCATAAAACTCTGGTACGTGGAATAAGTAAAAATAACATGCAATATAGAATAATTACATCCTAC